>NW_010125935.1:0-39348 GCF_000699245.1 Pterocles gutturalis | reverse complement strand
TCTTTCCCTCTGTAAGAGCTGTTCCAGACTGTATGTATAATTAAATATTCATTGTGTGAGACAGACAGAAATACAACAGCTGATAAGAGAGGGAGAGAGGCTACCTCCAAAGTCCAATAGCTAGAGGAGTCACCTCTGATGTTAGAACCCTTAATCCCAGAGGCCAACTCTAGTTCTGTTGGAGAGTTTAATGCAGACATCACATATAAGGGAAAAGTGTGCATTGTATATAGTAAATTGCACTTCAGAAGGCTTTGTTTCTTCCCTTAACAGGTCACTCCAATATTCTACCTTAACCTAAATCCAGCACAAAGCTAACCATCTCTTTTAATGGTGTGTGGCACTTTGGGGGCAGTTATCTCAAAAATAGATTAAAATTATTTTCTTGTAGGACTTCTATAGAGAAAATATACCATCTACATATATTTTTAGACAAATGTTGACATTTGGTTCACCTATTTAATCATGATGAATTTTAGAATCATAAAATATTGATGTGGAAAACAGAGGTGGCCACTGTGAAATACATTTCATTTACTATCTGAAAACCACTCACATATTCTTAGGAACTCTGTGTTATTGACAAATTTATAAATAGCTGTCATTTTAACCTTCCAGGTTAAAAAAACCATTAATGCTATTATTACATCCTTTTGTAATGTTTCTAGGGAGTGTAATTCACCCATCAGGGTGATGATGACACTCATTTTTCCTTCTACCTTACTGCTTGCAGCAACTGGTGGGTTGTTTCACTGTCTTTTTGGTTTATTTCAGAAAGTAATGAAACAGTTAAATACCATTGCTGGACTCCAACATGAAGCAGAAATGAACCATTACCAGTAACCAAAGGATGAGGGCAGGGGGAAGGACCAGTCTCCTTCCAGCAGCAGAAGAAAAGGTGGCGTTCCTTCTACTCCTCATGCCAATTCAAGTCTATCCAGAAATATTCTCACACACACACAGTGGAAAGAAATTGGGTAGAAGTTGCGAAAGCAGGTGAAGGAGCCACCACTGAGCCTGGTAAAGCCTCTGGGCTGAGTTTGGGTGCGCTGATACCAGTGTCGAGCCTTGGCAGCAATCAGGGTGCTGTTAAACTCCCTTCTCTTCATTATCCAAGGGTCATCTTAAACTTCTCACTTAAACAGTTAACTTCCTTCAAGTCTTTGCTTAAAGAGTTGGTTCAGTATAATTAGTTGAATCCTTTTTTATGTATGAAAGATGTCTAGTTACACATGTAAACCCATCCCTACTCAAAGTCATGCCTATACAAATATATACACATGCATATATATAGCCATGTTTAAATATATACACAAAATAAAATTGTACACATGTATAGCCTCTTACTATCAACTGAAAGAAGAAAGAAGAGAAGAGAAGAGAAGAGAAGAGAAGAGAAGAGAAGAGAAGAGAAGAGAAAGAGAAAGAGAAAGAAGAGAAGAGAAGAGAAGAGAAGAGAAGAGAAGAGAAGAGAGAAGAGAGGATGAGAGAAAGAAAGAGAGAGAAATCAAGGGAAAGCACACAGGCAAGGAGGAAGGACAGCAGGAAAACCTGAGACCCAAAACCCAGCAGTCCTATATTTTGCTTCTGAACTGCCCAGCACCAGGCATTTCCACAGAAAGGCATGTGCTCTCTGAATTATAAGAACATGAGACCACGTGGTCCATTTCTTCAATAGATAAGTTTAATCTATGATATGATAAAATGTGGTTTAATTTCCACGGCACTTGATAAAATAATTTTTAACATGTTTTTCTGCCCTTAGTATACCATTTCTAAACATTCTTAAAATGACCATAAATGGGAAAACCTTATTTTTTTTTCTTTTAACTGAAAGCATGAAACTGGAAGAAATTTTTGCATGTGAAATATCGTAAATCATTGTGCTCTGCTGATCTTGAAAAAAAAAAAAAAAAAAAATTTTAAAAAAAAAAAAAAAAAAAAAAAAAAAAAACCCAAAACAACAAATCCAAACACCAAAGGCTGAAGCAGAAAGAAAATAATAGCATTTTATATAAATGCATTATATAAATATAAGTGGTGTCTTGAATCTCAGAAGGCTCCATATAGTTTATACAACACACCTTGCAGCCTGTGTACCTCAGATAAATTAAATAATATTTCATTTCCATAAAACAGAATAGGGAATTGCAGAGAAGAATATTATTTAATCAGGTAGGGATCTTTTCTTTGGAGTACATTAAAAACCCCCATGATGAGCAATGTGATTTTACCCATCTGAACATGGTATTAAACAGACCAAAATATATAAAGTGATAGATTAAGGAAAAAAAAAAAAAAAAAAAAAAAAACTTTGTTCTAAAGTGGATAGAGTTCATATGCACACAATCTACACAAGCAATGAAGCAGAAAGTCAAATCACTTAACAGTACCCGCTTATGCTCTTTCAGCCACAAGTCCTCACCTATCACTATGACTATCACTTGTAGCAGACTACACACTGCTCCACATAAATCTGTGCACAACTCAGGGCTGTCTGCAGCTGAGGAAAGGTGCAAATTGTACAATTTTGGGAGGACCTAAGCTAATTCACAGAAAGAAACAGCCTCCATTGTCATGCCCATTTATGTATACTCCTCACATACTTGCAGAATGATAAATGTACTTACAAAAGAAAATCTCCAGTGACATTTTCCATACTCTTTCACTTATTAATGACTTTGAAAAAAGTGCCAGCTATCCATGAAAAAAATAACTTAAATGCATTTTGCACATTAACACATCCTGAGTATACTGAGGATATTCCAGTCAGACAATTTTTGTGTAATGGCTCCATATTTTTAAGAGATATTAATCAATAAAGAAAGGTGAACAGATAAAATAGTTTCAGGGAGAGAGACACATTTCAAACCACTTTCCTAGTAGAAAATCATGAAGATAAATGAAAACTGCATGAAAAATTCAAAGGCCCTAGAAGCCAGACCTGTCTGGAATTCACACAGTCAAGCTTTAAAGAAGGAGAAAACCTGCCCTGTTTTAAACACATTTTAACTCTTCGGTAGAGAGTTGTTATGAGCACATGATAGTAGAAAAAGATATCCTACAAAGGAAAAGTAAACACCTGTCTATTATCTATTTCCCTTATAATGTATTACAACTATGTGTATCATGGACAATACTAAAAATGTCACATATAATCTTATATATTATTACAGGAGAGAAGGTGAGGAAGAATCCTTTGTGAGTTGCTTAAGAATTTTTTTATGCTTTTTGTCTTCCAGTTTAAGCTCTGAGGATTTATCCTGAACTAAACAACTCACAGCTTGTTTGCTCCAATAAAACCAACTCGGGCCTTGGCAGTACTGGAGAGGAGTGGGAGACTTTAAACTAAGGGACTAGCAGACAATCTAGAGGCAACAAAACACTACTGAGATTTTGTGGAATCTCGTCAAAAAAGAAAGTTTTGTTGGTTTTTTTTTTTTTTGACAGGCTTTAATAGATTTGGTGTCAGTAGGAACCATGTGCCCTCTCTCCTACTGCCTAAGTAATTTTACAGAGCTATTAAGATGTTAAATATTTCAGCATTTGGAGAAAAGCAGTTATGTTGGTTAGTTTCATTGTGAAAAATCACTGGAAGGAAAGGAGGGTGAGATATCACTACCTTGTTTAAGATGGCTGACTAACAGATGGCTCAGTGTAGGACAGGTGAAAATACACTTAATTACTTGCTCAAACTGGAGATGAAAGCTTTAATCAGAGCGAGACACTGACCCTGGACTTTGCTACGTGGGTTCTAATCCTCCATATTCACAGCTTCATAAAAAACTTTGCATCTTCTGTGGTGCTCAAAATGAATGATTTTAGTCCTAAAATTTTGCATTTCTTATACAGTTTTCTTACTGTACCAGAGGTCTAGGTACGATGGTTTAACCTTGGGGGAAATGCTGAGTGCTCTATTGCTGCATAATGAGTTGATGTGCGATAATCTCAGCACCAGCTATCAACTTGTTGCCTGTCTGGAGACACAGAAGGGAAAACAGATCTTGGGACTTTTGTGATGGACTGCCATCCAAGAGACACATATTGAAATGCCAGACATTTCTATGATCTTTGTGATTTCTGGCAAGCCAGGTAACTCCTCTGTACCTTAGTCATTCGTCTGCTAAACAGAATTCTGTTTAAAGTGTGCTCATATGGGGATGGAGACCCTTTCTTTCTTCCACATTCAGATGCCCTAAATTTTATCCACATCCATTCATCCATCTGTCCTGTGTTCCCTATTGGCAACTGGCACCAAGCCCATGGGTTGCACCAGGCTCAGGGTAGAAGTAAAGCTGTCTGTAGTGAGCAGCATGCCTGACACAGTGGACATATAAATACATCTTGAGCCACTACTCATCTATTTCACTACACATTAACAAAACAGAATTTCATTTTTACACAGCTGTGTCACATGTATATTTGGGTACAGATAAAATGTGACATCTGCCCTGAAAGCAGCCATTTTCTCCTCAAAGTAGTGTTCAATGTAGGAAAAAAAAAAAAAAAAAAAAAAGAATAAAAAAAAAAAAGATATATGTATTTCTGCATCAAACTTGGTCCCTTCCACAAAAAAAAAAAAGGAACATCCCAGTTGTATTTTCTTGAGCTGTCCTCTGTTTCCTCAGTTTCCTTTCTATAATAATGATCCAAATTTTCTATCAGGGTAATTAGACTAACCCAGTTAGTGGTGGTCAGGACTTTCCTTTCAGTTCTTCAGCAAGCTGCAAAATGAGCAATTTGTCAAAATGCAAAAAACTTCATATTCAGGTGGCAAAGGAAGCCAAGCCTGAACATGTCTAGTACATTTAAATGTGCACTCAGGCAGTGACATGGAAATCAGTAAAGCAGCTGCTAATGATCTGGTTCCTTTAACAAATGCTCATTTGGATGGTAAGTGACCTGAGACAGAGAGAAAATGCAATTTTGGCTGCCAATACAATAAAAAATGGGTGCTATTAGTGCTATATAGGAGCTATAATCACTTACACCTTTTATTGGCTCAATTCAACTGCACTGCAACCAATTAAACCTGTTTTGGATAAAGAAGTGTAGTAGGTTTTACAAAACCACCTCACTTACAGTTCTTTTAGTTTATGTTAATATCACCTTGGTTACTGGGTTGATGGAATTTATTCCTGGCAATGTTTTTAGCTTTTTGCCTTATCAGCCTAAAGTTTTACAAAACACTTTTACCAAGAGAGGAAGTATCTCTTCTGGACATCAAATTAAACTTAGTTCACATAACACAACACAATCACTCTAGCCAACGACTAGAACATAACCTGACTCTGCCACCCTACTTTATATAGAGTAGGAATTTATTCTACTGCTGCCTACAGATGCTTACAAATATCTATTATGACATTTATCATGATTTAAAATGTATTTTTTCAATATTTATTAACCAAAAGGTTTAAGGCTTTTATGCTAAATGTTGTAGAAATTAATAGAAAACTATCCATTTCCCCAAAGAGCTTAGAGTTTTGAAGAAAAATGACCATGCAGAAAGTTAATATCTTTATCACAAAAGTACCACTTTGTCCTTTTGGACATCAGTCTTAGAAAGGACAGATCCTGCCCACTTTACAATCCCCTTGAAATCCGCTGAAATCACTGTGTCAAAAAGATAAAGTGTTCTTGGTCCCAAGTTTAAACATGCAAAAGTTTACAAATAATCTTTAATTCACAACTCTAATCTGTTCTTCAGATCTCACCAACCGTCTTAAAATCAGTCTGATTTTAAGCAAAGACTGAATTCTCTGTTTCTAGTTAGTTTTGGAACTGGATCGGTCCTGATATCTGTGCTTTGCAATCACACACAAAATTCTGTTTGTGAGTGCCTTTTTCAGTAACAAGCCTTTTTATAACTGGAGCCCAAAGGAAGAAAGGGAGCTGTTGATTGTAGTTAGAAAATAATGTGGGTGGCATGTTTAATGACTATAGGGTGGGCAACTGAGGAGCAGGCGCTTGAAGTTGGAGTGGAGTGTGTTGGGAGGACCAAGAAGGATGGGTGAAAACAGAGGAATTCAGAAGCAGGAAAGTGGGGCTGGAGATGGGAGAACAGTGAGCACAGGAAAACCAGTAATGAGGTTTAATCATAGGTCTTGTGGGAAGATATGAAGTTGAGGCCGAGTGAATTTGGAAGCAAACCAGAGGACCTTTCTGTCCCATTCTCACTAGAACTTTTGAAGGAATGAGTAGTTAGAAGCACAGGTGAGTGTGGTGAAAGCATGAGGGGGTAGTGGGACTAAGACCAGGTCCCCTCAAAGGCCTGTCTTTGTAGGTCTATCCATCTTCATGAGAGTGCTAAGGTCGATGCAACACTCTGCTTTTCACTGATACCAAATCAGAGCATCCTCTACCAAGTCACACTGAATGCACAAAGACTTTGAATAATAAAGCTTTTAATGAGTGGCCCAACATAGTGTGTTAAGAAGGACCAAGGAGAAACAGCAGTTCTACATCACCTGAACACGCTCCGTAACTTCAGCAGGCTTTGGACAAAACCCTTGGGAGGAGCCACTGTTTATCCTTACTGTCATCAACTAGCCGATAAGTCAGGGTGTTCTAATCTCTCCCTTTTACTAGAAAGCATTTCCATATTAAATATTTTATTCAAGACTGATTCCGGGAAGGATCCAAGACTCCAGCACTTGAGGAGATTAACATCTGAATGGCTCACTAGAGCACCAGTTTGAAGAATGCTTAGCTGTAGTCAAAAGGTTGCATATAGTTACCTTCACTGGGGTAAACTTCCATCTACAATATTATTCCCAGACATCTCTGTCATGGTTTCTACGGACTGGAAGTCAGTTGCTCAAAAATCAAATATTCATCAAAATATTTAAGTACCCTGTAACTCCTTCTGGCTAAGTAAGCCCGAGCTAAAAGAGCCAAGGTACATTTTCATCCTGAGCTCAATTTGATTTTCAGTACTCACTACTAATGAAATATCTAAAAGTGATTTACTGGAACATACCAGCTATATTTAAGCAGCAGCCAAAACAATTACATTTAATTAAAATTAAGGTCAAAGAAACACAACAAACTAATGTGACACTTCAGACATCAGCCTGGAATAGATGTTATGTTGATTGATTATCAATTAGCTATAGTAAACACAAATGCATTCAGCAGGCAATTCTCAGTGAAACTGGTTCAGGCAAGCAAACAAGTGCTGTGCCTGAAAATTTTCTCACCTTCTCTGGATTCAAAATCATCCTGTACACTGTACTGTTCTTTCTATCCTTAACCTACTTCAATGATTTATTCTTTTTCCTTAAGGAAAAAGTATTCTGTCAGAAGAACTTACCGGAGAGCCAAAGAAAAAATTGTGGGGGAAGGGTTTTAGTTTTCATTGTGTTGTTTCATCCCTTCACCTTGAAAGCACAAAAAGTCTTCTTGTCACAAGCCTCAGGCTAATCAGGCTGTGAGAGGTATTTGAGCATATTCTACATGGCTGCATATCAGCAAGCTTGGAAAAAGGGTTTACTATGAAATGGTTAGATGCATAGTCCTTTTTGTGGCAAAGATTACAGAACTGTGATTTTCCCTGTTTGTTTTCAAGCATAAGCCTTTGCTTATAAAGTTATCTTTTAAAACTGGGCACTTTTATACTGTATATTTGTTTAATGAGACGAATACCTTAAGGCTTGATGGCAGTTTTCTCCTAAACTCCTTGATGATCAGAAGGAAAGGGTACTGTATGAATAAAACACTGCTCTGAGTGTCCCCTGACAACAGGGATTCAGTCATATCCAAAATTCCTTCAAGTTCCTCATGTTTGAAGTCAAGAAGGTGGTCTGGAAGTGGTGTAAATGGATGCAGGATCTGGCCTTCAGTCTTCCTGGATCTTTTGTTTCCCACAGATCTAAACAAAACAACAAACAGGAGCCCTGACAAATTCATTCTTTGTTTCCCACTTGTAACAATAACTGTGGAAATAATACAGAAATAAGTTCTTCTGCAGCCTCCGCCCGTCAGGCAGGGACAGAAAGCGTATCCACATCACCCAGTGGAGCTCACTGCAGGGAGCAGCAAGCTCACGTGGGTTGTCTGGGTGCATCCATACACTATAGTGTGCATGCTATGTAGAAATACTAGTTGATATGCCAAAACCACTGTCCCTACTCAGCCGAAACCTGCCCCCCCCGCTCACCAATTCCCACCGCAGTGTCTGGCCCGGTGCAACAGTGCTCATTCAGCTCCCAGGCTTGTGCTTCCAGAGGGAGTGGTGCTGTCTCAGGGATCTCTGTGCAGCCAACAAATGCCTGCACAGCCCCAGCACACTGGATTTCTGATGTCCACTGGGGCTTCCTGGTGATGCCTCAGTCTAAATAACAGTGTGGGAATTTCTGCTCTGAAGTCTCAGACTTTTAAGGATGCTGCATGATGCTTACAGGTAAACACAAACGGAAAACTAAAGCTTAACGACAGAGCAGAGGGGTAACGATGGCTTGTCCCTTTTGTACATTCATTGGAACAAGACATCATTGGGGACATGCTAGACCCAGTCTGAATACAAATCAGAAAGTGTTAGCATAGTAGCTGGGGCTGCAGACAGCCAAGTTAAAGTGCAACAGAGCACTGCTGAGGCTGTTTCAAAAACTCCTTGTGGTTCTCAAGTGTTCCAGAAAAACAAATGACAGATCAGAGAGCCTGGAACAGACCTCCAGAGATCATCCGGCCTAATACTGCTCAAAACAGGGTCAGTTTCAAAGTTTCATTGGGTTTTGTGGGTCTGTGTCCAGCTAAGCTTTGACCATCTCTTGAGAATGGAGGGTCCCCAGACTCCCTGGGCCCTGTTCCAGTTTCTGACCTCCCTCACTAGTAAGTATGTTTTCCTTATATCCAGTCACATTTCCCATGTTGCAGTTATGTTTGTTGCCTCTCATCACCCAGCACTCAAATATTTTCAGAAAGCTACTGGGTGCTCCCAAAGTCACCTCTGCTCCAGGCTGACCAAGCCCAGCTCCCCCATCCTCTCCTTAACAGCTCAAGCCCTCCAGTCCCATCATCTTGGGGACCTCCCCTGAACTCCCTACAGCTCATCAGTGTCTTTCCTGCACTACAGATGCAAAATGGGGTGCTGATGTGATCTCAGAAGTGCCAAAAAAAAAAAAGGAGGAATCATTTGCCTTGACTGGCTAGTGCTAGGGCTTGGGGAGGAGCACCACATTTGCGTTTTATAAACTCTTAAAGACAGTGGATAGGTTGAATACAGAACTGTTGTCTATCTCAAACCCTGCAATGCAAGGACTAAGAAGCATTTGCTGAAAATAGTGTAAAAAACATGGGCTTAAAACAGTCAAAAGACAGTATTTCTACATACAGCAGGTAGTAAATTTGTAGATTTTACTGCCATAGGAGGCTGAGGAGACAGCACCAGCAGGCTCACAAAGGGATCAGACAAATTCACGAACAGAAGGTACTAAACGTACTGGGCAGGGATGTACATACTGCTCTTATTCCAGCTGCAACACTTGAGGATGCTGAGAAGCCTGAAAGAAACAGGGAAGCAGTTGGGCTTGCATGCTGTCCCTGAATGGCTTCTCCTCTGGTCACTGTTGGAGGTAGAGGGACCTCTGGTCACTGCTTTTTCTGTTGTTCAGCTGAGCCCTGTGGGAGACTACCAACTTTACGCTTATTAAATAAAAGAGACACAGGGACAGTAACTGAGTTCTCCTACGTGAGAGATCAATTTTGCCATGCTGAGAACCATCTGAAGTTGCAACAAACCATATCCAAAATTGTTGTCCTGCAGAAGTTAGTCCAGAAAACCATAAGGTCCAGTCCAGGAGATTTACTGCTAGTGATTTCCATGGGTTGCAGGGGTCTGACTGCCCTGTAGGATATGGTCCCTGTGGCAGGGATGGTAAATCAAGTATATCCAATTGTCTGTCTCCACAAAAATAGAGAGCAATCACTAGCATAAGAATTGAAAGCTAACTGAAAGAGCTGAAAATATTAAGCCATGAGAAGTATATTTAAATGTGCAAAACAGAAAGTTTTAATAACCTATTTCATATTTAGGTATATTTTTCTTTTGTTTTCTGTTACCAAACAAGTCCAAAACCTTTTTTTATACGAATCATTAAAATGTAGATCATGGCATTCATGAATTGCACATTTGCAATCCTATCTGTGGGTTTAAAAAAAGTAAATAAAAATTCTTCACCCAAAAGAACTCAAAAAATGTGTTCTGTTACCATTAAACAGAAAAAGAATTATTGTATTTTTTTCATCTATTTTCTGCTGTTAAAGTGATTGATTCTCTTTGAATAGGTAGTCAAGTGTGTTTACCTTTAATTTGCAAACTTGGGACATTCTAGGACTTAGATAGACTATGTATATAAAAGCAGAGAGAATCGAAATAGCAAAAAAGTCCATACCGGATAGACGAATCTGAGTTTTCTCTTCACTAATTATTCCTACAGAAAGAAACATGGCAAAATATTTTTTGGTAAGTTCAAATAAATTGTTTTCAGTAAGTCAAATTTGAAAATGTCCTGAAAAAGCACATCTTTCTCTAACAGCAATGCACAGCTCCATTTCCATGATGTATAGCTTAGTTGAGGAGCTTTTTATAAAGGAGAACGTCAAAATATGTCAAGAAGAAGAAAAACAAACCTTCAACACAGCATCAAGGTGGAAGAAAGTAAGGTGAAGTTTCCTTCTGAGCAAGACACTAGATAAGATATTATAAAAAGGTAAATTTTCTGTTTCTGCTTCCCTGTTAAGATAGTGAGTGTATTTCAGTGTGGTTATAAAATAACTTACTGGAAATCAAAACCATGGTTGGTGTAGATCTGGTATAACCTAGAAGTTTGCCAGTCATAACACTGGAAGAATTTCCTGGTATAAGAACTACTAGTGAAACCATGCTTTCTGGTATAGATTAAACCAATCTCTAAACAATGCAAGCAAGACCACACTTTTTTGTTAGGAAAATAAAATTTGCTAGGGAAAAAAAAATTGCCTTTGTTAAAAAAAAAACAGAAAAGAAAAACCAAAAACCAGCAGGAGATCCAAAATACTTTTTACTTTCGTTAATTAAAAAAAAAAAAAAAAAAAAAAAAGAGAGAAGAACCAATAAATCAAAAATAACAGATCCCAAACAAGATTGTCACGCTCGGCAGAATATTTAATGTAGTTTGATCTAGATTTCATTCATCCCCTTCCAGGCACTATGATGACAGTAAAGATGATCACAGCAATTATGTTAACAAGTATTAAGAAATTACTGTTTATGCTGTAGGAAGTGACCACTGTTCTGCATTTCAGCTCACCCTGACAGTAAAAAGGTTAGCTTAAATCACCTATTTAGATTCTAATTTGTGCTGACCACTGCAGAAGTGGTTTAAACTCTCTCACTCAGCCAAAGCCAGCTGAGAGCAGGCATCCGAGCAGCTACCATGAATCAGCCTGAGAAATACTATACAAATTGCTTGTAATTGTGCAAACATAAGTGAAAAAATGGATTGAGAATTTAAAATGAAGGTGGAATTACATCCCGTAAGGATGAAAGGAATGAGAAATCAACATAAAGTCACATTTCTCCAGGGCTGACAGGATGGCCTGTGAAAGCCTCAATTCTGACAGTGCTTTTGAGACCATCAATTACGTGCTGTTGCAAGGAGCTCTTAGTACTGTCTTATCTATTGACTAAACACCCTTCTTCAAACCAAATGAGCCATCAGTCTGAGAAATTTTCCCAGTTATAGCTGTGTCAGCCTGCTTAAACTGACCTTTAGAGGACTCGCATGAGAATAAAGGACATCTTATTATTCAGTGTGTATTTTTGTGAGGCCAAACCAGGAACTGCTGATCTTAGACAAAGTGCAATATTTCCTCCTAAGACAGTCTCTGAGAATTTGTAATTAATCATGCTCTTGAGTAGTTCATAATCTGACAGCAGAAAACACTTGGGGGAAAATTAATCCCCGAGGCAACTCCATTTTTGTACAATAGGATGAAATTTGGCCCATTTAAGTGTGTTTCTACCAGAAAACATAGGGTGTGCTTGCAGGAGAGAGTAATTGAGTAAAGGGAACGAAAGCTGGGTTGTTTTTTTTTTTTTTATGTAGAGAGTGAATTTGCTGTGTAAATAGACCAAATAGTCTTAAAACGTGTGTTGTTATAACAATATGGTTGTAATACCGAAACACCCTTAGTATGTCTTTTATTCCATAATTTCAAAGTCATTTTCAAAGCTTAATGTGACAAGTCATAATAGTTGCATGGGGAAAATTAATTAGTACCATGTATTAACAGTTTGCATAAAGGCAAAGTTGAAGCATGGAGAAGTTCATGAACATGCTCTGGGTTCTTGGGAGGAGAATTCAGGCTTCTAGACTGCCACTACAGTGCTTGAGTAAAGCACAGGAGAAGATAAAGGGGAAAAAAGAGAGATCATATCCAGTAGGGATTTTTATATATAGTGCCTACCACCTGCAGTTATAAAAAAATAGTTCTTCACAAAGTTACTTCCTGAAAAAGTGACTTTGGTTCACTGAAGATATGAGGCCATCTTTGGTCCGTGTAATTTTGCCTACCTATCTGAAGAAAAAAGTCTCTTTGGACTGATTTTCACTAATGGCAGCAAGCCACATGAATCTTGGAAAGACAACAAGTATGTCATATGAAGTGATCTGGGAACATTCAAGCACTGCATCCTGAATAGTGCCAACTTGATTTTGACTTCAGAGTAAACGGATGGTGAATGGGAAGGAGGAGAAGGAAACAGGGAAGGCTTCCCATGGGCTATGTTTCCACCCCTGATTTCCTCTGGCACCTGTTACACAACCAACTATTTATTTTCAGGCACTTCTGATTTTCAGAACCTTACATTAAAAATGGGGCAACTTGCTATTGACACTGTTATTTTTCTAATTTGCCCTAAAGCGAGGCAAGGAGGAAAAAAAAGGGGGGGATTGGGTAGCCCAGGAAGAGCAAAACAAGGTATTTAGAGAATTGTTTCACTATCTGCACTTAGAGCATGTACAGTACATCAGCCTTCTTTCAATGGGCACAGGAATTCACTGTACATTATTACTGTAATGAGTAGTAATGAATAATGATAAGACTATGGGAGCCTTCTCTCTGTACAGTACCATTACAGGCATGAGTGGATAAACAGATTTTGATTGAGATAGCCCCTAGTAAATCAGGGTTGAATTTTTTTCTATGCCATTTGAAATAGCTTCTCAGTCTATTTTTATCCTCACCCCATCATTTTACAGTTTCTTATCTTCCATACTTATTACCTTAGTGATTTTGAAATCCAGGAGATTGCTAACTACTTGCATGTCAGAAACTGGTTCAAGGACCTTCAAATTCACCAGTGGAAGACAGAAAGGAATGAGAAAGATTTTTGCCTGACTTCATGCTTCAGTTTCACCAGTGACCTGTATATTAATAGGAAAACTTATGCCATTACTAAAGGGGAGAATGTTCTGGAAAAGTTTATGTCAGTTAAGAAACCATCAGAGAAAGTGCAGCTTGCTCTCAGTTGCAGATACAAGGTGACTAACATTTCCTGAAATCAGTGCTTTGGGGAAAGGGGTATCTGGATATTGTCCTTCTGGCAGCTGAGAGGTTGGGTCACAGGGCAAAAGTCAAAGTGAAGAAGAGAGGCTGGTCACACATATATGGTGACAAACCTGGAGGAAACCAGAGAAGCCTCTCTAATTCCTGCAAATGTATCATGCGAGATACACATTTTTCCATAAGTGGTGTGTTGGCCATCTTGTCCAGAGATATCCACAAGTGCAGACATCCATGAAGCAAGAGGGGAGACTCATACCTTTCAGGAAGGGGGAGGCTCCTTCCTCATTAACATCTGCTGTCCTGAAGAAAAATATCAATGTTGCATTAGCAGAAAAAAGAATGAAACAAACACAAAGGACCAGTGTCCTGAGGTAGAACTGCCTCCTGTGCCTGAATCAAGATGAAATCAAGGCTGTCCATATGTGCAGCATAAAGTACAGATGTGCCCTTAAATGACAGCTCTTGCCCACCTTGCTGCTAGAGCAAGGCAGTAATGTTCTCCTCTTCACATGAATCAGGAGAATAATGCAAAATACATCCCAGAAAGCCAGGGATGTATTGAGTTTGGCAGACATTCAGTAAACTTAACTGAGGAAAAACTGAGTGAGGACTTGAGAGAAAAGTGTAAAAAAAACCCCAAACCTCTGAAAATCTACCAGTGCACTGACACTGTTCAAGCACAGTTCAGCATGTCTTTCAGCCTTAGGTCTGCTTTGAATGAGGGAGTTTGAGGATGTGACAGTTTCTACTTCTAATGATACATTCACTTAAATACAAAGGTTTCATCAGCAGAATCACACCTCTGAACGTGATGAGTCAGCTGAAAATTGCAATTCAACCTCTACTGCTATTTCTGAGGTAATTCAAACACAGTCTGATGACTCTTAAAAGAAGAAAAAGACATTGATGAGCTGATTATTAAATTTCCTTGGATATCTGTGCATCCAAAAGAAGTACACTTTCTGAAAAATTTAGGGCACGATTCATCTAACCAAATGTAGAAGTCAGTAATGCACTTAGATCTAGCTTTGTCATCTGGATTTCCTTTAGAGTCAGAAAAGAGAAATAAGCTCCTTTAAGTCACTACTACCTCACCTGAAACAGATATGTAAAGCATATGACCAAACAGTGCTAATTTCTTCTGGAATTACTCCATCGTAACTGACTAAAGTTAAGCGGTATCAATCTTGCTCTTTCTCACCAAATACCTGAAAAAAAGTGAATGGTAATTGAGCTTTTGAAGGTTTCCAGCCACCGAAGCTGAGGATCACCAGCCACTCTGCTCTGAAACCCTGTCACTTGCCTAGACCATGCCAGTCCATAGCCAGTCTCTCACAGCATCACACCTCTGACATGAACAGCCCCCAGGTCCAGAGGGACCGTTTCCACATGAGGACAGTAAAGTATGTTGGTCCCACCAAATGCACCATGTTGAGCACCATCTACAGGTATATAATTTACTAACAACTTGCTTGAACACCACCACCAGTACCTAACCTAAGGATACAGACCTAAGAATAAGTTGAGGACCGTGTTTTTGTGCCAAGGGACTGTATTTTCCCTAGAACACTTTTCCTAATACCTATCATAATTTGTTGCTGTCTACGAACTGGGGCAACTCTGATATGGGAGTGAGGAAAAGGTTGCAGCCTTTATATATAACTGCACAGGGTATTAGACAACCTTTTTTTTTTTTTCCTAAATTCCTCCTGAGTTAGTAAAAATTTAATGTCAGCAGGGATTCCAACACCTTATACAAACACCGTGCAGAATGGAAGGCGGGGGTACCAGTCATTACTCATTGAGATCAGAGACTGGGCAAACCTTGCCTCTTGGGCACAGAATAGTCTAACAAGCACAAATAGGGCTTATACTTTTGATTTAACTTTATCAAAATATAAGGAAACATCTCCCTTTTCCTCTCATTTTCCTGTTCTCTCTTCATCTTCCTATCACCTTGAGCACATCACCCTAAAACCATTCAGTTTTATCTAAGGCAGCACAGTTTCTAGATGGAATTAGGATCATCACTGGATGCATGGAAATGACTTGATAAGCATTACATTTTTTAAAATGTCATTTCCTTTTTTTCAGGGGTGAGGAGAAGGGAAATAATGGTGTCTTTTTTGTGTCTTTCTTGTATTCTCTAGATAAGCATATCCACTCTTTTCCTAACATCTGCTTACATGATTTCTACATGTTTTTGCATATAATAAAATATTCTAATAGAGGTCCTTCACTTTCTTGATTAAAATAAATGAGGAAGGATGTGCTCTTTGAAAAGCTATGGAATAATTCAAAAAAGGTTGTTTGGAACAGTGTTTAACATCCGAAACACTCTTGTTTCACCACGCAGAAGTCAACTGATTATTTCTGAGTGATGTATGCTATGCTGTTAGTCTAATTGCAAGCAGTGGCATTGCTCAGCCATAAAGAAGTTCACTGCATCAACAAAATTTAATTGGGGCATCTCAATATACTGGCATTTTCTTGCAGAGCTAGTTAAAATGAATGCAGAAATAGCTATGCACAAGGATTGACGTGTACATTCTTCACTTGAATAAGAGAAATTCACAGAAAAACTCATTTTACAGCAGCACACTGTGATTCTGCTTCTTGCTCTTTACTCCAGCAATCACGAACTGAACAAAAGAAAAAAAAGTCTGATTTACTTTATCATACGACACCTATTGGAACTATTTAACTGACCAGGTCATTGGCTTCACTGTAATGCAAAAAATTTAGACAAGAAAAGAAACACCAAACAAAAAGAAAAAAAAAATTATAGCCATTTTGTCCAAATGTAATTTAATTAGATACCAGAATTAATCAGTCTGGCATTGTTGATGACATCTGTATTAACATGCTGTTGATTTCTTAATGTACAGAAGTGGTTTTAAAAATAAATATTAAAAAATCATAATTTAATATTAAAGAATAAAATCCCAGCAATACAAAGCACTATGTTCTATTTTTATAACTGACATCATCTCTGGGAGACAAATTAATTAAGATAAGTGAGAAGCCTAAAATAGCCACTGAAATTAAAGTGACCGACAACCAAAAAAGTAAATAGAAATGTTAAAAAAGGAGAAAATTTAATTCTCTGTCTGTGAGTCTGGGAGCAAATGAGTACACCACAGTTTAAACAGCTAATAGGGCATGTTTCAGAAGTGCTGTACGAAAGCGTTTGTTGAAATGCTGAACTTTACCTTCTCTTGTTAAGCTGATTCATTGAGCAGGTAACAAGGGAATACCTGGTAAGTACCGACTGCTGTGCAAGCCTCCATGTTATATACATCGATCATTTGAAACTTTGAAGCAAACATACACACCCAGCTTTGCCTTTCAGAGCTCTTCTCTCTTTCTTCCCACCATCATGCTAATTTTTTTTTTTTTTTCACAGTTTAGGAAAGCTACTGCTTCCTATCAGAACTATTTAAATTAGAGACTTGGTACAAAAAAGGCAAGTGAAAGAACACAGAATCATGGAACAGTTTGGGTTGAAAGGGACTTTTCAAGATCATCTAGTCCAACCCCTCTGTCATCGGCAGGGACATCTTCAACTAGATCAGGTTGCTCAAAGCCCCATCCAACCTGTCCTTGAATGTTTCCAGGGATGGGGCATCTGCTACCTCTCTGGGCAACCTGTTCCACTGTCTCACAACCCTCATAGTGAAGAACTTCTTCATTATATCCAACCCAAATCTACTCTCTTTCAGTCTGAAATCATTGCCCTTGTCCTGTCACTATAGACCTTCATAAAAAGTCTTTATTCATCTTTCTTATAAGCCCCTTTTATATATTGAAAGGCTGCAGTAAGGTCTCCCTGGAGCCTTTTCTTCTCCAGGCTGAACAACCCCAACTGTCTCAGACTGTCTTCACAGGAGAAGTGCTCCAGTCTTCTGACCATCTTTGTGGTTCTCCTCTGGACTCACTCTAACAGGTCCTTGTCTTCCTTATGTTGGGTGCTCCAGAACTGGGTGCAGTACTCAGGGTGGGGTGTCACAAGAGCACAGAATAGAGGGGAAGAATCATCTCCCTCAACCTGCTGGTCACGCTTCTTTTGATGCAGCCCAGGATACGGTTTGTTTTTTGAGCTGCAAGTGCACATTGCCAGGTCATGTCCAATTTTTCGTCTACCAATATCCCCAAGTCCTTCTCCACAGGGCTGCTCTCAATCCATTCATCCCCGAGCCTGTACTGATACTGGTGATTGCGACAAGCCAGATGCAAAGTCCTGCACCTGGGTTGGTGCACAGCAACCTCAGTACAGACTGGGTGATGAGCAGGTTGAGAGCAGATCCTTGAAGGGACAGATTCACATATCATTGGACACAGTGGAAATACTCTCCTGGGCTTTAAAACTCCCAAGTGCTTCAAAAGAACTTCCTCATTTAGAAATTCTCCTGCGTGGAGTACAAATCACACCCTAAATTTGTTTAGTATAACTATTTCTCAGACAGACTTATTTCAGAAGTGGGTACTTGGTGCAGATTAATCAAAGATAGAGGTGTTGCCTTTTCACTTGAGTGGGATGATTTGAGGGTCAAGGAACTATTGATTGTTGTGATTAATACACTGCACTTCCACAGCTGGGTAATGGCAACTTAAAATGAAAGAGTCCTACTCTGCCCTGCCTTTGTGGGCACAATTCCCCACTGAAATCAGTGTCTCAGAAAAAAAAAAAAAAAAAAAAAAAAAAAAAAAAGAGAATCAATGGTCCCAGGCATTAGTGAAAGTCAGAGTGTAAGACACACAGGGCAAATCACTGACCATTGTAAATCATGGCCACTCTCTTAACTCAGCGGATCTATTGCACTTCAGTCAGGGATTTGACCCTGAGAGCAATCTGTATTTTTCCTTCATAGTTATTGTTTCCTTATATGATTTTGATTGTTCTTTGGTTTTACAATCTGTGCTATTCAAAATGGATTACAGTCAGGGTTCTGCTAATTTATAATATTCACAAATACTTTGAGAACAAAGCTTTAATATTTTCTGTGCCTTTAAATTAATCTTTTTATGCTGCATATGGATATATTCCTTGCCTTTCACTGCTCAGAGAATATCTCTGATCTAGAAAGATGCTGAGAACCTAAAGGAAGGTGTGAGTACTATAATTTCATATTTTAAAGTGGAGGATAATCAGTATCCTGTAGATATGCACTTCTTCAGTTTTTTCCTCTTGGATTTTCTTTTTCTTCTCTTTGTATTTACTTCCTTTTTTTTTGTATTTCATACTCAATGTCCTAAGAAATGCAATATTTACCTGAATTCTTCTATCCAAAATTCAGCAAGTTCTCTGCACAAAATCATACATTTTTCTCTTTGATATCTCAGATGAAAAGTATTCTTTAGTATTTGTCCAAGGAGAAAAACTCACCAAGGAGGAAAATATAGCTCTTAAATAAATACACTTCGTACATTTTTTTAAAAGAAGTATGAACCTACAAACATACCCTGGGTCTGAACTTACAGTATAAGTGCAAGAAAAAAAGAAATTCTGTTTGATATGTTCATCCCAAATTTGCAGAATCAGAAAACTAGGATAGTTCAGAAAAACTTGATTGCTAATTGAGTTGACTTCTGATAATTAGAGATTCACTTTTGGAGTTAGATGGCTTTTTAAGGGATTCTAGTGCTGTCTTTTAACATTAAGATGGAGAAGACCTCTGTAAGATTTTTCTCAGAAACAAATCCAAATTCTGTCATTGCAATTTCCAAACGGTTCTGAAAAGCCCAATCATCCCCACTAAAAGACAGCCCATGGTCACAAATAATGCTTATTGTTGCCTTTGGAAATCCCAGCAACAGCTCTGCTAGCTTCATTATCCATTACCCCTGTATAAGGAATGGGATAGAGAATGGAATACAAATAGATGTGGATGGATGAGAGTCTAATTTAATAACTACTCAATATAACTGCCCACTGTCTGATGCATTGCTGCATAATGTGCTATTGATTTGGGGGAAAAAAAAGATTATATGATAGCTGGGAGCAAATTCCTGGCTCTCTTCCTCACAAGATTTACTGTTTTTGATAATGAGTAAATACATTTTATGCATGAAAAGCTAGCAAGGCTTTTTCTAACCATCTTAATTTTGTCAGCTCCAAGGACAAGGCCCCTTTTAACTTCATGGACACTGCACATAAAAAATCTGCATGTAATTCAGCCAGCTAATGAAGGCTCCCACAAAGTGCAAGTAACTCTAGCAGACAGGAGAGGCTGACAGAGGATCACCTCACATGCTTGCTTTCTCATGACACAAATTCCCTGACTTTCTGTGAGTAGCATAGAGGTTTTCAGGCTTTCATTTGAATCAGTATTAAAACCCATTAAACAAGACACTAATTTTCTGGCTAGGTCAGGTAGCAGGTACTTCTGCACTAGGTATTCCTGAAAGGAAAATGTGCCCTGTCTCAGGACTTGTAGCTTGTGGTCATGACTGGTGTCTTTCATCGGTTCAGCTTTCTAAGGGCTGTCAGGACCAAAAAATCTCATTGATGGCACAGAGGGCTAACTCACATTTAGAGAGAGATTAGGTCTGCCAAAATCCTTCATCTTCACCTTTACCTTCATTGTCTTATTTGAGGCTCCTCTCTGTCTACACTGCAGATCATCCTAGGTAACTTCCTGAGCCATAATACAGCTGAATACAGGCTGTCATTGCCTCTAGCTCTTTGGGCAATTCTGCAATAAGCTGTTTGGTGAAGAAGCCCTTAATTCACTGTTTTCCCTAAGAAAGATTCTCCTTGGGATGGGCCCATCAGATAGAAGACTATACCATTTTTTATGTCCTTACCCTTAAATTGATGCTACCTCTTAGCTGATCTTCTTGTCGACCTAAGTAACACAGGCTTAGCTCCTTGGATTTGAAAGATACTGAGCTTTTGATTTTGCCTGCCACAGCATTTGACTGAAAACATTTAGAAACATATGTCACTACATTAGCAGATTTCGATCACTGATTCCTACATACTTTAACTGTATTAGGATGGGTGGGAAGTGGAAAAAGAGCTGAGATTTATTCTCCATCTCCATAAAATTCCAGACACCATTGTGGAGCAGTAAAACTATATCCTGAAAGTCACAGCTCTTAACAGTTGTGTTAAAATTATACCTACAATAATTAGGGAAGTGTGACCACTGCTGCGAAAATAAAAGATGCTTCAGCCATTATGCAATGGTTTTCTATGGAACACATCTTATCTTTTAGATGCATATATATCTATGTAGATAGATATAGATATAGATATAGATGATATAGATATAGATAGATATAGATAGATATAGATTATAGATAAGATGTAGGTGTAGATATAAATAGATTAGATATAGATACTGATATAGATTAGTTTTATAGATTAGATATAGATAGATATAGAATAGTGTCCTGGGTTAAGTTGAGACAGAGTTAACTTTCTTCATAATAGCTAGCAAGAGGCTGTGTTTTGGATTTGTGCTCAGAAGAAAGCTGATAAGAAGTGATGTTTATGGCCCTGCCAAGGTCATCAGACCAGAGAAGCTGGGAGGGAGCACAGCCCCAGTTACTAGCCTAGGATTTTATCTTAGGTTCAGGGTGGAGACCCAGAGTGTCCAATAATCTGTTCCATAACATACACGTCATGCCCAGTATATAGGTGAGGACCCTCCGGAAGATCGTCCCCTTTGGTTCCGGATCTCTTTTGCTACGGGTCATCTCGCTCCAGGTGGTCGGTCTCCCAAGGCCTTTCCCCCCCTACCCCAGTCAGCTCTCGGTCTGGGACGCTCGGACTATTACCTACATTCTGTGAGTGTGGTTTCGGGACTCTCCCTGCTCCGGGATCATTAGCCGGGAACAGGTTGAGTCTTGGTCATCGGGTGGGGGGGCAGTATCACTGTGTATCACTCATTTGTATATTTGTATATAGTAAGATTTTCAGTATTACTGTAGTTTAGTTATTAAATTGTCCTTATCTCAACCCACGAGTCCTTTTTTCCCTTTACCCCTTTAACTCTCTCCCCTATCCTCGGATGGGGGGGGTGCAAATTGTGTGACCAAGTGTGTGGCTTGGCCCCCAGCCAAGGGCTAACCCATCAGAAATAGATAGATAGGTATAGACATAGATATATTAGATATAGAATCATAAAATCATAGATGGCTAGGGTTGGAAAGGACCTTAACGATCACAGAGTTCCAACCCCCCTTCCATGGGCAGGGACACCTTCCACTAGACATGGACAACATTCTGAAGTCTAGAAAATATGATCTGCAGGGAAAAATTAAAAGACGGGGGGTGGTTTCAGCTGAAGAATACAAGACTAGAGGGACAAATGGTACAGTATTCATCAACTGCATAGCAACAAAGATGAAAGAAAATTACTGTGAATATTTTATCATTTAAAAGGCTAAAATTAATCAAAAAATATTTAGGGTAATTTTGGAGAAAACTTGGCTAGATGAACATATTCTTTAGGGTGGGCAAATGGAAGCTGGTTTTGAAATGTCCTTTGCAGAAGGTTTTTGAGAAGGGATTAGGCAAGTATCTGTCAAGTTTACCTACAGCTGTTCATTCTTTGAGGTAAAGGAATGAATTTGAGGACTGGTGTAGCTCTACTTTCTATTATTATTCTCTGTCCATTCCTTACTAATAAAAGCAAACACCAATTGTACTTTAATATCTCTGTTTTCAGAATGGGTGAAGTGATAGGTGAAGAGAACGGTAAATTATCTCACCTAAGTTTCCTTAGCATTTCTAGAACTGACTTACCACACTTATCAGAAGCAATGTCATAGTACTTCTGACTCAGTTTCTGTCATTGTTGCTCAGGATTTTGTGGGATCCTTGAATGTGATCCACCTCAGAAGGAATGTGACTGGAATTACCCATCCCTCACTGACAACTTTGTGTTGCTTTTCACATATAAAAGATCCCAGCAAACCGTAGCTTCCACTGACTGGAGTAGAACGTCTGGTGAGCCCTTGTTTTTCTTGTAGGCAAGTTACCAAAATCATGCTTATTGGTATCTGTCATCTTGTAAGCTGCAGTTCTTTAGAATACAAGATTGTCTTCAGAGTTCACTAGGGCTCTCTTACTCAGCAAATCAAAATAATACCTGCTTTTTCTACATACAAGACTGTTGCCTTCATGCCTCTTCCTCCCTGTCCCCCAGTGTCTTTCAAAGCCAAAACATACATTACTGGTCCTTCTTTAAACACCGATTGAAACAGTTTTGCCACTGTTTGTACTGCCTTTTGAGAGACAAAACATGAAGCCAACTAGTTGCTGCCAAACTCTAACACAACACTGATTATTTCAGATCTGGTGTCAAGTTCAGTTCCATGTACCAAATGATTCAGTTATTTTCATTGTTTAAGATATGTGCAGTTTGAATCTCTTTTCAAGCCAACAGCATCCTCATCAAACCCTACAGGAATTATTCAAAATAATTTCCACTAGTCACCAGGTTATGAGGTCTAAGAATCACTATTAATCTGAGTGTAGCAAACATTTTATAAGCATGGTGTTTTCCAGATGATGCATACTTTGGCAGTTCTAACTGCATAACGGCTTTAGCAAACTGAGGGAGATTTCTAATTTTGTATGAATGAAAATCAATATATATTTCTCTGGATTTAATGTGTATAACGGCTATATTTCTCACAAGCATTTTGTCAAATATTGCTCTGGGTCAGTCTGAATGAATTCCTAATATAAGACAAACACTGGAATGCTCTCTGTGAAAACCGATTCATTTCATGCACTGCATTGTCCCAGGCAGAATTGTCCTTATCAGTGCGATTAGGGCAGTGAAAGTTGCATTTGTTTATTTTCCTAATGTATGGTGCATATGATAGTCCAGCATCAGCAGCAATAGCTATTCATTTCAGGCCACAGGTATCCTGTTCTGTGCTCTGGCAAGCGGCTCTGATGCTAAGGGAGGGGTGGGAACTGATGTTGTTCTCAGAAGCATCAGATATGTCACATCCAGACGCAAGATGTAGTCACAGTACATGTGCAGGCATGGTACCCACAGCTCCAGCTGAGGACCATGGTGAAAATGTTCATATGATAATGTCAGTAGACTTAGTTTTTTACTGCCTCTTTAGATAATTTAAACATTCCTTCAATAAAGCCTGACTCTAAATGCTGCAGTATACCTCCTGTTGCTCCAGACACCACCATCAGTAAAGCAGATTCATCAGAGCTGTAATAGAATTTGAAGTGACTGACTACTGAAAACAGGATCAGCCCAAGATGCTGTGGTACCCTGCTCATGTGCTGAATGTGTTCCACAAGAACTGGCAACAAAGCGGAGCTTCAAGGGTATTTTTGTCTCTTGGGATTTCACTTGCATATTTCTCTGGACTCTATCTTTACCAGTTTGAACCCCTCTGGAGTTGTCTCTCATCTGCCGTAATGCTTCCACTTATCTCTCTCTTACCAAAACTGTAGCTTTGGTGCAGAAGAGTTATAATAGTCAGGGTATAAGAAAACTAGGATTGCAGGGACACTGGATACAGCAAGAGAGAGGGAAAAAAAAAAAAAAAAAAGAAAAAAAAAAGAAAGACTAGACAAGCTCTGAGTCTCAGAATCCCATTATCACCCTAAAGCTGTTATCTACATTCCTCTGTATCTGATTGAATCTCATCCAACGGCATCTTAAGTATTCTGCCTCACCTAGGCAACATCTGGGCTACAGGCACAAGACTTCTTTTTCATTGGTTATGTACCTCATTTAAAACACCTCTTATTTCCTCCCTGGTTCAGCTCAGCACCCATTGCATACTTCATACTTACATTTCATCAGCACTTGGAATACCTCAAAGACTGATGGGGATGTGCTAAGCACCTTTTCATAGGTGTAGCAATATAGATACAACCACTAATTATGTATCTCATTAATTTTTAGCTACATATTTACCTCTATCATATCTGCATTTGCTTGTCTTCACTGCAGAGAAGTCATTATCATTCTCACGTGGTAAACAAAAGCACTATATTCTGCCAAATCATTTGAAATAACAAATAAAACATTGATGATAAATCCTTGCTGCTCGACATTGCCTGTATATGACTATTTTGCAGATAACTTACCAAATCTGGTGATGCAGCTGTAAAGACACATACTTTGCAACTACATCAGGTTAACTGCAATGCTGTCCTCATTGTGTGAAGATTAATTCTGTATTTCCCTGTATTGGGAAACAGATTTCAAAAGCCCAGGAGACAGAAATAGAACAATTTTTCTGAGGTATCTTTCACCTTAGCCTAAAAAGGAAGGAGAAACTGAAGAAGAGTAGATTCACCATTTCTTTAACAACAGAAGAGAGCATATTGGAGTATGGTTATTTTTCAGAAGGGAAACCTTGTGAAAATTATTTCAGGGTCAAACAGTATTTTATGGACCTAGAGGGAACACTGAGAAGAGGAATCCTTGTCACTCCTAACAGACTATGAAAATCACATTATACATCCACTGGTTATCTTTAATTGAGAATCTGTTTTACTAAGTTAGTGAAGAGCAGAAGCAGAACTCAACAATACGAAGATGTGCTAATCCCTGAGGTGATACCATTAAATCTTTTGGAAAACAAAAATGCCATGAGTAAATGGGAAACTCATTGACATCGAGGAATCATTTGTGTTGTATGCTGAGTTTGTATGACTTTGTCTGCAACCAAGATTTTCCCCATGAGGCAGAATGACTTGACTTTTTGAATTTTCTTCTTGCTGCAAATACAGGCACAAGCTAAGAAGTGCAGCCATCCTCATTCCAGTTCTTTGTTCTTTGTTGTGAAGTCCTCCTTTGCTTACTTGAACGTTTCATTTTGTATGTATGAGGAAAAGCCAGAACATAAACACCACACTGACAGTTGTAAGTTATGTCAAAATTTTTATATATTTTTCCAATATGCCATGAATATGCATTTGTTTATGTAAATGTATACAGTATCTCCTCACAACTTTAGGAGATACACAACAATCACAAGTCAGAATATAAACACATATAAAAAAACCAAAAGATAACTACCCTTCTGGGCCATAGATCCGCAGTAATAACTCTGAACGAATCATAAAAATAACTCCTCTCAATACGTTTAGACTAAAATCAGCCCCCTACACTTATACTGAAACAAGAAAGAGACTCCTAACATTTTTTTTTCAGTATTTCTATTGTACTAGTGTAATCAAATGCCACAATCCTGACCTGGACAATCTTTTAGAAGTACTCAGGAGGAGCTTCAGGGTCATACCACATCTGCTCAGATTTTTTTGATCTCTCATCAGTGGGTGCCTAATTAGGAATCATGCCAGCAGATTATTAGGATTTCCACATCTTTAAAAATAGCAAGAAACAGCCAAGGAACAGACACTGAATATAGGTACATTTCCTCTCTCCACATCAGTGCCCAAGCAGATATCTTGTTTTCTTTCTCCCTCCTTCTTGGCTCCTCTCTATGGAACAAAAAAATTGCCCTTAGGCTTGTGTTCAGACACACCAGGATGATCTTTATCTTCATGTTCTGATACAGACACAGTTTTCAGAAATGTGCTTAGTGGTTGTGTCATAATTGGGAAATGTGTTTGAGCTCTCTAAATGATCTAGGCCTCAGAAAACCAAAAGCCAAAATAACTTTACAATGGCTGGACTCTAATCTCTGTGCTTGGTTTGCATCCTCCTGCAGCAGCCTATGGCACTTCCCCAGAAGAAAGGGACATTGAGAGGACATCTAGGTTGCAACAAGCTCTGTAAGGAAGACCACAAAACTATCTTAGATTACTAAAGTATCCTCACTTTTTAAAAATAAATCTTGAAAAACTTAGTGTTCCCTATATTATCGTCCGTGACAATTAACCTAGACACAGGGTGTATTTCCAATTGTAAGGTAATGAAGCATTCCTTCAAAGAGGTGTCAAAAACAATCATAGGCTAATGAGATTTTACATGAACCACATGCTGGTTGCTTTCAATTAGATAAAACACCTTTGCTGGAAGTGAGGAAACCCTTTTCACTATTTGCAAATGAATAACACAACAGAAAGCAATAACAGGAAAAGAAATGAGAATCCAAAAGAACAGTCTGAGCTGCCCAGCTCTGCTCCTATCCCCATAATTCCCCTCTGGGGGGAAAAATAAAAAAAAAATTAAAAAACAACCAAAAAACAACCAAACTAATGATAGCAATACTGAATGTCTGAAGACACTGAGGAAAAACACAGAGGAAATCTGCATGAATAACTGACATATTAGTTCACCGGCACCCCAAGAAAAATGTTAAAATCATTTGCTTTGGGTTAGATCTAGCATTTTGTTCAATTCAAGAGGAAATGTTTTGTTTTGAATTTCAGTTGTCCTTTTTTTTTTTTTGGAAGAAAAATATAAATATGTACAAAAAAGAAAAAGATTATTTTAAATAATAACAGTTATCGTGTTTAAAATATTTTAATTATTTCAGATTTCAGAATACTTCTCAGGGGGAAGGAAGCAATGGAGAAGAACAGTTTTACAAAACCTGAAATAAGTTTGCACAATGTCAGAGTTTAACCAGATCTACATTTTTATACATTTGTTTACGCAAGAAACCGTGGGCCAAAATGTTGTCTTCTGTCCCACTGAGATCTGAGCTTCCCAGTATAAGATCAGAAGTCACTTTACATAAGTTTACATTTAGAGGAAGACTGATGTAAATCAACAGGCACAACATCCAACACAGATGCCTTTGAACAGAGGATGGGGAGTACGGGGCAGAAGCATGACAGATTCTTTCTCTTTTCTTTTTATTTTATAGACCTCTCATACTTGCAAGAGAAAAAAAGAGACAGTAGAGAACTAAAGGGCTTACACTCATTACATTTCCACCTACCTCATATCAGGGTGTAATGGACATTGACAACAGAGTTTGTGAGACTAAGAAGCTATTTATATGGACATAAGACTTTCAGATGAGTAAGAAACCTTCAAGTTAGACTCTTTTTTCTCACATCATGCATAAAGGTCACATTTGTAATATTATAGGATTAGATTTTTTGAAGCATTGTGGGAGATTTAAAGACCAGCCTATAGCACCATGGAAGATGCCTCCTGCAAACTGCTTTGGAAGCCTGTACTGTGGATGTGGATTTCCAGGGAGTTTGAGTATTAATATATTTCTATTAGCTCTGTTAGCAATATGATTTTCAGGTAGCATGTCTCTTAAAAAGAATTGCTACATAGTCCTCGTGCCATCAAAATTCTGACCTTTATTGTGTTCTGCAATAGTCCACTATTGAAAAATATACATAAAATATTTCCCATGGTTCTTGTTCTATGTTAATAAGTGTGCTTTATTAAATTTAAAAAGAAAATCAGTGGATGCTACCGAGTTCTATTAAAGAGATAGATTCCTTCCAGAAGAACACAGGAAACAAAAAATAAATGCCTTCCTCACTGGCTGATATTTGGGATGGGAAAGGGAAAATCAAAGAAGAAGGAAAAGCACAAAACCCATAACAATGAAAGACCTACCTTTCAAGAAAAAAAAAAAAAGATAACAGCTTTACCTTCCTAGGTGTTTGTGATTAATTACCTTATCTGAAGGAAGGTTTGAAGGGTCTCTGGATCCCACCAAAAGCCAAAAAGCCTTGTGGGGGCAAGAAGCTTTATCCCTTCAGACATGGAAAAGTGCTTAGAAAAGGATTCTTACTTCAGTCAACCGAAAAAAGGTCAGGTTCATTAGTGATTGATAGAAACTGAATGCACTGTCACACTTCTTAAAGTTTCAACAGCTGTATACCCTGAAGATATTATTCAAAAAGATGCATTTGGAACCTCAGTCACAGGCAGAATACAATTTGAGAATCTGCTGTGGCATTTAAAAAAAACCAAAACTCACACTTTTTAGAGGGTTCATCATCCAGAACCATGGCTTTAATACAGACTGCTGTGGCAACCAGTCCTTGCCTGCAGAGTCTGACAGGGATGAGAGAGAGAGATAATGTATCATTTAGATTCTGAAACACTGCATGGATTTCCAAGTTAATTCAAATAAGCCAAGCACACCACAAAAAAATTGTGTTTATGCAAAAACGGGCTGAAAATCAGAAGGTGACTAAACTTGCTTTTTCATAATGTATCACATGCAAATAAATTTAAAAATTAAGGAAATGAAATTCTGGGTTTGATTTTTCAATATGTAAAAGCAAGAAAGAATTAGTTTTAAATATAGGGCAGTAAGAGATCTTATTTGTCATTATTTGTGGTTCATTAGTCAGTAAAGGTCAGATTATGTCCCCAAGGCACAAATCTATTCAGGGTCACACTAGTCTCAGATCGGTCCACAGAGGGGACTCTGGTGCAGTAAACCTCCGTTCCTCCTGCTTTGCAGTATAATAGTTTTCTTCTGACTCAGATCAGCAGCAAATAACTGACCTCTCCGTTCACATCCCTTAGCTTCCCAGCCTGGCTGGGGCATCAGTGTTCCTTTGGCTATGAGCCCTCCTTACTGCTGAGTCTCCTCTAAAGCTGTCATTTTTGAAGTATACATATATAACTAAAAAAAAATGTACCTCCTTCTGGATGAGTGGTTTGGTTTGGGCATAGACAGTTATTCCAAAACAACCCCGTATGTTCACATTAAGGGCAGGTCATTTGCAAAACAGAGTTTCTTTGGGGGAAGAAGAAAACTGCAACTTCACCCCCTGCCCTTTTTGTCCATTTGTGCCCACATTAAAATTCAGAAATTCAAATCAAATTTCATTCCCACTTACACTTTTGCAGAGGTGCTTAATCCAAGCTGCAGTCTAGCTCTGAAAAATAAGAATAGTATTTCATTTGTGACAAGGCTGGCCAACGACTCCAGCTTCTAAATCTCATGTTTAAGCTATTTCTACATGAAGTTTTCTTAATGAATTGTATTATTGGTGTATTACCTTCCAGCACTGCCTACCAGGACATGAGCAGGCTGCGTATCCAGAGCCACTACAGCAGACTGATTGAGAATCATTAGCGAGAAAAAAGGGCAGATGAGAGACATTAATGTGAGAGAAGGATAAATTACCTCCTGCCAGGCCCAGGAAGAGTTATAATTGCGTTGTTTCTAAATGGAAAAACTACTTGCAGAAGGGAAGCCCAATGATACTCTTATATTGACAGCCAGGAGGACTGGAACATCATTTCACATCCTAGCTCCTACTGTGAGATAGAGCTTGTTGCTGTGCATCTGGAAGGCCATGTCTTTGTCATGACTGGTCCCCAGGGCCACCACAACATCTGCAAAGAGTCATCTCTCTACTAGCCAATGTTCATTCTCAGCTATGTGGACTACAGTGGATGAAGAACATCTTGGTGGTGGTCACCTTGCTCCACAGGCTCAGGATGGATCTGTGCCTTCTGTGGCTTCCCAGCCCCTTGGTCTGACATGTATAAATCTCCTGTGTCCCTGGGATCTGAGTGGAAGTTTTACTCAGGTCACCCTCTGTGAGAGACAACAGCTCAAGGAGAGACAGCTTTAGAGAGAGAGTGTCAGAGAAGAGGTTCCTCTGTCCTGTCAAAGTTTCAAATAGCTTGGGGAACAGTCCCAGCCTACTGACAGGCCTGAGATCTTCTCAAACCTGTTTTGTCACCTGTAGACACACCTGCAAAACAAAGGAGCAACACATTGACTACAGCTGTGTGTGGCAGCCTCATAATTTATCCCAAAAAATGCTGGGTGGACTGGAGCACAACCGCAGCACAGTCTCTGCTCCCAGATGTTCCAAGACAGGGATTAAGGAGACACCAGGACTGGAACTCGTATTCTTGCTCTGCAGCCATGGCAGAGCAAAGCAACCTCAGTGCTGTCATGAGAAGCTGGGGAGAAAGGAAATCCTTTCATCCTGACAGTGACTGTGCCTACCATTCTGTGCAGCCTTCTTGAGGATGTCTAAGTTTGTTTCTATTGATTCAACAAGAATTTGGCCTCCTACTCTTCAAAACTTAGTCTCTGTAAGATCTGGTGCTTGTCTTTGTTCACCTAAGGTTATTGCTGTTGATCAGGATTTGCACGGATTTTTTTTGTTTCTGTTGATCTTCTCAGATCTGTTGAAAGAGAGTTTATAAAAAAGGTGTGTGTCACTATTTACAGGGGGTTTTTTTCTACATATTTCTAACGTGTTAGCTGTTTATTTTACCTTGGTAGATCTTGATTCTTTCATTCCTTGTATTGTCTGTGTTGTGATTTCATTTACCATGTTGTATCCTCAGCACTGTCAGATATATATCAGCCACTAAGTATAGGCCTGAGTGGTATACAGACAGATGAAGCTGAAAGATGCCAGGCATGTCCAAATGATTTTTTTAATTTTTTTTTTAACAAATGGTTGCAAAAAATGCTGTCATGGGATCTCTTTGATATTGCATACTAGAGACAACACAATTGCATAAGGTACTATGTTGGTAGATAACACAAAATAGACTGCATGGACAATCTTTTTTATGTAAACTGAAGGCTACCACAGTTGCTATGCAAGAATCACTTATCCATCTTGGAAAGATTTTTCAAGCAGTGCATTAAGTGAAAGTGGCAAAAGGTTCAGTGATAAGTAAAGGAGTGAACAAACGTTTAATACTAGTTCAAATGATGTAAACTTCTTGTTTGTCTTTCAGTTGCAGCAATGAGAAGTGGTAATCCTGAAAGGATATAATTTCCCACTTGGATCTGAGGTTGACAATTGTTTTATACAATCAGGTCAGTTACTGTATTGGTTAATGTTATAAACTATAACCCTGAATATTCAAATCAAGTACCTGAAAGGGCAAAAGCTAGGAAAATATATCCTGGTGCATGTTAGTGGAAACCATTTCCTCTGTATTCAGCACAGTAACACTCTGAATGAGCCCACCAAACTCTGACACTAGCTCTGATTACAAGTGTCTGTATATATCAGACCCATAGCGTCAGGATCATTTTACGTGTCACTGAAATGCAGACACCACTGAAGAAAAGCAAACGCTTAACAAAGCAATATATTAGCTGTAAACAGGCAAGTGTGAAACTTCAGTGAACCAAAAGCAAAAGGTGACACCATGACCCTGAAGCTGAAGCTCTGCTTAAACAGATTCACAACAAATTGCCTCATTTCCCCCTTTCTCCACAACATGAATGAAGCAAGTTGCGGTGTTTTCCACAGTGCAGTTCTCTAGTTTGAATAGGCAGACAGCCAGCTCACACACCCAGGGCCAGAGCCAGCATCCCCAGTCTGGCCATGCTCCAGAGAAGAGCATGTAGGTTAAACACCAGGGGAGAAACATGCCACAGTAGGTCACTCAGTTCAAGCCAGACAGTTCTCAAATAAAGGATGCTCTCTTCAGTTTCATGTGAGGTTGCACCTCAGATGAACCTTTTGTGAGGACTGAATCTTCTGGAAGCAAGCCGCCACACTTTCTTTACTCCACAGTTTGGCCCAGGTGGTGTTGAGTTATCCACAGTACAGTGGATCCCATTATGCCAGTGGATCATCCCACCATCCTCTCCACCAAGGCTAGAAATAGCAATAATCCATAGGAGCAATCAACCACTATTCAGCAGTACTGGTGCCATTTCCAGTACATCTAGATTAGGATTATGTCATTCTTTTTCATAACGCAATGTCTCTCTTCTAACCACTTTTATTTCAAAGACTTACATATGTGACAAGAATACACTGAGGAAAAGAAGACTAATATGAAAAGCCATACTTAGACTTTAATTCCTTCATAAACTTTCTGAAATCTGTAATTTCAGCAACAGGGAAAGAATCTGATACTCAAAGATAATCACTTCTCCAATCAGCTGCCTTATTTACCAGGCTACTGGATGTGCAATTATTCCATCTGCATAAAGATTGCTTTAATTTTTAATTTACATATAAGACCATAAGAGGTACAGGATTGACATCACTGGAAATGGAAAGACTAACTTATCCAAAAAAGGCAAACTGCTTTTACCAAAAGCAAGAGCTATACAAGACAAGAGCAATGCAAAGCTCCTCTTTCACACTTGTGATGTGCCTCTGCTTTAGAAAGAGAGGGATCACTTCTGAGTACATACAAAATAGAAATAAAATACAAGATGACTTGAAAATTGAAGTTTTGCAAGTGTCTTTACAAATTAAAAAAAAAAAAAATCCTTTCTGAAACCAACTGTTACTAAAATAACCGAATTACTGTAAGAAAACCTGGTTCATTTACCAGTGAAACAGGGCAGGAACTGAGTAGGAAAAAATAGGGTAGCCTTTGTGAGGAGTTGTTTTGCTGAGAAGGATATAGAGTCCTCATCTTTGCCTGTTTCTTAACATAACCATTTTCTGCAAACAAACATTGCATGTGAACAGCATGGGAAGAGATGGACAGAATGGAGCAGACATTGGAAGCAAAGCAGACCAACAATGCATGTCAGATGAGAGAATGGACCTGATGGGAGTTTCTACTTTAAACAAGCATTGGAACAGAAAAGTCAAAACAGATGGACTCCGAAATTCTTTGTGCAGCTTTCAAGTCCCAGCAGTTCCCTGGAACATGAATGGTATTTCATTCTGTCTGGGCAGACTGAGTAAGGTCACCTGTGTATCATGAGAAATGGTTGATCACAAGTATCAGCCAGTAACATATGGAGTCTGTCTGTAATATGTTCCTCAACTCCACGGGGAATCTCCTGGGCCTCCTAGTCCTTGGTACAGAGAAAGATAAATTTGCTATTCTAAATCATATTAATGTATTTACAGGCTAGACAATGGTATTTTGATGCATGTATTCCTTCTCTAGCTCTTTAATCTTTCCTGCATGCCGTTAATTGAATCAGGATAACCCTTTAGACTTAAAATGGGACTAGAGAAACACATTTTTGCTAAACCCTGATCCTTTCCAACACAGAAAATTCTCCAGCAGAGTTGCACATGAGACTTCAAGGGGCTACAAAAACATACAGAAATGTCTTTTCAGTGTCGCACTTCCAAATGGTAATAGTAAATGCACCTTTGCGAAGTCACATTATCTAGGAATTTCTTAATAGGGAAAAGGCAAAACAACAGAGAAAAGACTCAAAAGTCTAACCTTAAAAAACCGATACCAATTATGAGAGCCAATGGTAAATAGACAAAAATTAATAAAGTGAGCAGTAGGTGGATGAGAGCAAAGGCAGTTTACAGCTACCAGCTTAAATCTATCTCCAGAAGATCTTTGAAACAGAAACAGCAGAGACATAACTGTTTTCCCCTTCTTCTTCTCAGCAATTCAAAGATGAACTTGATTACTTTGGAAATTTGTGATACTGAGACAAGCCTAGACCTTCATAGGCCAGCTGAGAAGGTAGAGGGCACAGCATGTAGCAATCTAGCACGTATTTAAGAAGCTTTAGACAAAAACTGCAGTGGTGGCAAATTATGAAAGATACTGTACTTCAAGCAAGAAGATACTGTAATCCTGGGCTGAAGAGTCTTGTAAATGTTCATGTCCAAGCTCCACGCTAGTGTGCTAGCTTCACACCAAAACCTCAGCAGAGATTTTCACAGAAAAACAGAATCATGAAGTTGGATTCCTAAACTTCAAGTTAGGAAAGGTGTGCTAAAACACTGAGAAACCTCCAGAAATGTCTGCAAAAATTAAGTTAGCAGAGTTTTCCCATTTCTTCCCTATCAGGTGTTAAACATCTTTGATTTATTTGTGGTTTCCCTCAGCAGGTCAACAATATTTCCCTTTGCTGCACCTAACCTTAACAGATTTTGACAAAGTTGCATTTGACCAAAACCATTGATCTAAAACCCCTCACACAATTAATACAGTACCTATAGAGCAAGACCAACAATCCATCAGTATAACCCAAGAACTCTTAAAAGAATGAATATGAATCACTGTCAAATGAAAATCAAACAAGAATTATTTCAAAGCCAAGATACAAAGGATTTCTGTAATCTTAGATTGCTTAAGGTCTTACAGGAAGTCAGTGGCAGTGACAGAATGGAAACATCTTTCCTGCTTGAGAAGTCTTCTCAGATTCCTCATACAGTCCCCATTTTTAACATGAGATGATGTAATAAATCCTACCCTAGTGAAGAGGGGGAAAAAACAAATCCAAGGAGTTTCATTTTTTTATAGGGGGACAAATAAGAACAAAAAGGTGTCCAGGTTTGAAGCATTCAGAAGGCAAACACAGTTTTAGTAATTAGACCCCTTTTCTTGAGGCAGGTGTCTCATCCAGATGTGCTCACTGTTCTGAAGCAATCACAGAGGAATACTCTGTTTTCATTCAGTACGACATTTCCTCTATGTAGGACTTATTAGTGTGAAGCTGCAGCCTACAGCAAAAATAGCAGCTCAGCCTCTACTAAGCATTCTGTTCCAGCTAAGCAGGAAATGTAGTTTACAGGCTTTTAGCTGTAAGTAGATCTGATTTTGACTAAAGAATCTGAATACAAGAATATCAAATCTAATTGCAGTAGACTGGGTGACATTATTGAGTCCTTGTTTCCCGGTGCATTTCAGGAATGTACTAAGCATTTACACAATCCCATCAAAATTAAAACAAACCAGTAATGAAAGGAGGAACTGAACCCATGGCTTCTAGAAAAAAACAAGTCAGAGTTTTTAATGAGGATTTCAATTCTGCCTAAAGTTTCTGCCTAAATGCTTCACAGACATTGGTACAGCTAAAGTAAATGGCATAAAATATAATCAAGTAACTTCAGAAAAAAACAAACTATTCATGTTTCAAAAATTAAAGGACAAAACATTGCATTCAAAAATATTAGTTTCAGGGAACCGTAAAATCAACCACGTGAAAAGAACTACAGCAAAAACTAGCTAACAAAATTGCTGTGATACATGAACTTATAGGGGAGTATATTTTCATCATTTTCCGAGAGGCTATTGATAAACTGTACAGAAAGGTAGTGAAAGAATTGTTGTGTTTGCAAAAACTACAGCAAAAAATAACAGAGTGCTAGAGACACAAGCATTTTACTCACTTGTAAAGGTTAGAAAAATTAGAACTAGCTACATTCTGCTTATAGCTTCCAAACAAGTTAAATGAGGTGGAGATGTAAAGGGAGCTGACCTTTCATGGATGGCCTCTTCAGTGGTCATGTGCTATAACCAGCTGGTGTTTCTCACTGCATGAAATAAACCCCATGGACCTTCTGGGTACAGGTGCCGTGCTGCTGAGCGGTACTGTCCCAGGACACAGGGGATTCATTGCCCAGGCACAGAACTTCTCTGCCAAGACTTACAACAGGATGGCAAAGGCAGCTGGGAGCTTGAGCTAATGCTGTCAGGTCCCACCAGTTTTTTACCGAAATACGCTCAAATTATTCTGTGCTGTTTTTCTACCAGTTCCCCAAGTCACCAATTTCAAACAGATCTTTGCTGTGTCCTTCTATGACACACGTCAGTAAGAGGGATTCTAGCATGTCTATTGATCCCTGCCTGGTTTGCGGTGAGTTCTTATGCAGAAATGTCACCCCACTCCACTCCCTCATACAATTTGAAGGATGCTCTGCTTCTAAAGAGAGCCTATTCTTAGGTGTCTTTGTAAGAGATCCTTTGCAATCTTTATATCCTTGTCCTTCTCACATAATCTTCTCATTTGTTTGTAATATAGTACCATGAGAAATAGTTCCGTCTCAACCCTTTTTTCTCCTTTTCAGATTTGAAAAAGATGCCTTCTCAATTCACTTTTGTGATCTTTCAGTGGATGATGAAACACTTCAATGGCTTGCAAGCATCTTTTCAGTTCACAATCTGTTTCCACGGTACATGGTACCCTTCAAAATTCACCATGTTACATATTTTCATCTTTATTTTTACAGTGATGTTGCCAAATTTCCAGATTCTACAGAACCTAAAAAATGTTCTACTCTTAACTCCATGAGCTGTTAACCCACACAAGCACTCCTCATCTCTGTCACAGAAATGATGGCTTCTAAACTGTGTATTTTTCACTTGTTTCAAGTCCATATTTGCAGTTTGCATCTCTAGTTTTATCACTTTGAACTCCTTCTCACTGGCCCTCAATAACAATTAGTAGCAGCCAACCCTCCAGCCTTCTCTATCTTCCTCTTTAGGTACCTGACTTTTCAGTAAATACATAAGGTCACCAGCAATATCCAGGTCGTGCATCCTATATGTCCTTGCATCCTTGTCTGCTGTATTTCCATATCGCTGCAGGCACCAGGTTATTCACTATCCAGTCCCATGTCTAATTTGAAAAACAAAGATGAGAGGATAATTTCCTCTTTTTGCCTTCCTCTAGTAATCAAGCCTGAGTATTTGCTGCTAACTTAAAGATGATAGTCTTGCTATTAATTTACATTTTAGCAAGACCATAACTTCATTGTATATTCTGAGGCACAGGCTCTGTGCTCTTCAAAATCAATACTTTACAGAATTGATGAAATATGTTTCTATTAGTCTTTGATATTCCAATCACTTTGCTATCATTTCCTTTAGTATGTATTGAATGAAGCCACACCCATCCAGAAGACCTTTCTCACCTGCTTCTTTGGTCCCTATCAATATTACTATTGAAATTGCCTCATCTGATATTCAAAAGAAAGGAATAGCCCTGAAGTCCTCACTTTCTCTAGTATCACCCTTCATTGGAAATGACGCATCTACCTTTGAACATTTTTGAGGAAGCATTTTCCAAAGGATAATACGAGGAGGTCAGACACTGCAGGATGCGCTCTCCACCTTCAGCACTTCTGCAGGAATGTGATCCAATCTGGTAGAGATCGGTCCTTATTTTCATCGTGGCCTTCTCTTTATTTTCAGCTACCTGAAGTCATCTAAATAATCTAAGTTTACATTCCCAATAAATGTGTTATTAACATCAATTATGGTGCTGCTACCAGAAGTGGGCAGTTCAGTGACTCATCTTTTTCATTAAGATTTTTTTATCTCCATTGTTAATGCAAATTCCACTAAACATATTTCCTCTATAACTTCATGCATTTTATATACACCATTTCTTTCACTGGAATCCTTAAACTCTGAGAGAAGAGCTATCTTCCCTTGTAGCTGGTCCGTATCCAATTGAGACAAAAGACATCACATAAAGAAGGATGATTGAAGCGAGAACAGTACAAGGTAGACTTCCCCCTACATTTTGTTTAGTAATGGTTTGTCTTAAATGGTTTTCTTCAAGTCCAGAATGACCCCATTGCCTCGAAGAAGATATCCTTCAATTTCAGTGGCACCACAGAGTTCATCTTTTTGAACTTAAATCTGTGGTTTCTGGAAGCTTGGATCATCACATGAAGTTTGACAGGTTTTAGGAAATTTTAGTTACAGTAGACAAGAGAATTTAAACCATTTCATCTCGGGTGAAAAATGAGGAAGTTTAAATCATAGGCTTTGAAAGTACCACATGGGGAAATCTCCAGATACACTCCATTTGACATCTCAATAAAAGAGAACAAGGAATTGCAATGTAAAATGAAGCACATGAAAGAAGGCCAGCAGTGCTACCTTTCAATTAAACTTGTGCTTCAGAAAGGTTGAGGTGAAGGACCTCAGGGCCTCCAGTATCAACTTTTGATGCCGAAATGAGTGTCCATGTTGAAGTTTGATCTTAAAAAAAGAAATAAGTGGACGCTGTCTTGTAACACATGACTGATACCACAGATTAAAAAATAATAAAGAGTATGATTCACTATTGATTTTTCACCTTTTTGGCTATATCTTGAGCTGGGGCAAATCAGCTTTTTTAGTGGAGTCAGTGGCTGATGTCAGTGGAGTCACACCATCTTTGACTTGCTGAAGGCCCATGCTAAGCAATGTTTTACATTTCTGAAAAGTGTTTTAAAGAAAATTAATAGGAATTAGAGCAAATGAAAGTTCTACCAAAATCAAGGGAAAAGACTCTCCACCCTTACTGACAGGCAGAGCAAGGATTGTCTTTTCTGTTACAGACTAAATTAGCAATCAATCAAACACTCATTTAAAGAGACTTTCCACAGCTGTTTTGATTCAGAAGAAGATCTACCATGGGAGGATGTGAGGGCTGTAATAGCTTTTTTAGCAGTGCTCAGTGCAGCAAATACTCGGTAGCAGAAGGTGCTGAACCACCAGTGGTTTCCTTCATTTTCTGTTAATATTATAGCTTTACCCATTCCTGTCTGTGACTACAGTATACACAAATTGGTTCAAAATCTGGCTTCAAATTTCATCATACACCAGAAATCTGCACATAAAATTCCAGAGGCTACTTTGTAATTGATTCCTTGGAAAAATAGAGTGGGAAAAATGCACATAATTATTGCATATATATAAATAGACATTTTTAAAATTTGCTTAGATTTATTTGATATCTGACTCTCAGAGCATGCCAGTTGGCTTTCATTCACACATACACGCACATTCATGTGCACATGTTCACCCCACAAATACAAACCTAAATCCCACAGACTTATTATAATTTATAAATATTTTACCGTAATTGTTTTAGCAAACTCTAAGATACTGAAAATCGGTTTTTTTAATGACGGCTTTTGTAACAAAAAGCTACAGAAGTACTAGCTAACAAATTGCTGAACTATAGGCAAGAATAAAAAAAATAATGACATCTTATGAGAATATGTATGAGAAATAAAATAATACATTTGAGATGGATGGCATTTTCTACTTGAGGGGAACACGTCTACAGAAAAGAGGATTACAGAGCACCATTATAATGAAAGTCACATTATTAGTAAAAGGAGATTATTCTATTCATGAAGGTTGTTGTTTACCTTTTTTTATTCTATTGAATAATATTTTAATAAAAATGTGTACATTCAGAAAAAGTTTCTTTAGGTAATGTCATATATATATAAAATAT
>NW_010125934.1:45577-54541 GCF_000699245.1 Pterocles gutturalis | reverse complement strand
TCCTCCCCAGCCACCCCGGGGCCCTGCACTCCGCCAAGAACATCCTGGAAGACATCAGCAACATGTTCGACGACCTGGCTGACCAGCTGGATGCGATGCTGGACTGAGACTCGTTCCCTCCTTCCCCTCCCCACCTCCAGCTGGCAGGGGGAGAGCGGATCCGGCACCGAGCGGTGTCCCCAGGTCTTTCCAGCCGCCTCTTCCCCCACACTTTGCACCGTGGCTGGGAACGCCGTTGCCCCTCCTTGCCCACCCCTGGCTCCGTGTCACACGTGCCGGCGCGGCCGCGGGCTGGTCTCCGAGGGGGTCAGGCATTTCCCACCAGCCTGGCAGCAGGAGGGGAGCCCGGAGGGGCTGCACACGCGGTCCCGGAGGCCACGGAGAAGCCCTCGCTCCCTTGCACAGAGCCGAGGAGCCTCCACAAGGGACCTTTCTCTTTCCCCGCCACATTGCCAAGTCCTGCCTCTTCTTATTTATCCCCTGCCAACAATGTGTCAAAGGAGAGACCTCCCCGCGCAGCCGCCACCGAGCTGCTATTTTCTGAGCAGATCCCAGTCCCGGCAAGGTCTGACAGCAGCTAAAAGAAGACAGGGCTTGGCGCAATTTGGCAGCTTGCGGAGCAAGAAGGAACCTTTCTGCTTTATTTGTTGCTTTTCCAAATGCGTCAGCGTCAGGCACCGTGTAATCCAAGTGGATTGAAATCCCTCCGGTGGGACTCGTACCCCCTCGGGCAGGGTTGGCAGAGTCTGCGGAGCAGCGGGTGCTCTGCCACGGCCCTGCCGGACATGGGGGTCTACCTGCCCCTTCCCCAGAGCGATGAGGATGGCGCTGGCAGGGCCGAAGGCCACGCAGGGCTGTGCTTTTGTGCTGGGCTGGCTGGATTGTGCGACTCAATGGAGACTGCCCTCTGCCGACACCGTGCCTACGCACACCACCACCCCAGTGCTTCCAGGCTGAAGTAGCAGCATGGTTAGTGCTTTTTTTTCTTGTATTTTTTTTTTCCCCTCCCCTATCCCTTTTTTGGGGAGACAATGGTCCCTTTTCCCACTCCCCATCCCTGCGGGGAGCTGCTGGCACAAACTCCACCGTGAACGTTGTTGGACAGTAGCAGCGTTCAGGACTGTGCGAGATGCTTCCTCGCAGCACGAAAACCCAGCGGGAGAGGTGACCCCGCGTGCACCGGGTGACTTCAGCTCGGCAGCAGCTACTGTGCATCCAGGCTGGATGCGGTCACAGCCCCGTGGCTGCAGCAGGGGAACAGCAGCGATAGCTCATTGCATCCAAGCGGTAGGAACGGCTGCATAGCTTGAAGACAGATTTCTCTAGCAGGATCTGTTTAGTAGTGCATGTCTAAATATGTCCAAGAGCCCCGAACTTGGCTTGCACTCGGCATGCCAAGCAAATGAAAGCATCAGAGCACCAGAAGGGAACCTAAGATTGTACTAAAGTGCCATTTGCTACAAAAATTCCAAACAAAAGGAAAAAAAAAATTCCTTATATCCCCCCTTTTTAAAAAATCACCAATGTAAAACCAAACTGGAAAGGGAGAAGGTGGCTGAAGAGGCAGTTGCTTCCCAATCCTTTTGGGAGTTTGTGACTGAATCGGACTGTTTGCAGCCCCCCCGTCCCCTTGCACGGAAAGGGGAGCAGCCCCTGTGAGCAGACCCCACCTGGACGTTCCCGAGGGTCTCCACTCAACGAGCAGCAGTTGTGCCGCGGGCAGGGTGGGCAGGAGGTGCCTGCCTGGCTTCTAGGCTGAAAAGCAAAGACAAAAAAGCCCTGAAAAAAAAGAAAAAATTGTTGTCTGGGACTTGAGGTCGGTTTGAGGCAGTTAGGACAACTTCTCTCCTGGCTAGTTGGTTGCTCTGATTTATACATCACATTGAGTGTATTTAAATGACCGTGTCTGACAGGCAAGTGCTACGTCGTGGACCCGATTGTTTTTAAATAGCTACAACCAGTGGCACTTTATCAAAAGGTTTGCAGAAACCTTTTAAAACTGATTTTTACTCTCACGAGTCAACCTGGGACAAGCCCAGTTATTTTTTTTCCAATGTTGATAAACTGTAAATGTTTTTTTAAAAGGCCAATGTATATATTTTAAATGTGATTTATTATATATATTTACTAACCAGAACTGCAAGTCTTGTACTCTGGGGTCAGGGATAAGAGGACACTGGCGTGGAGCTGTCGCTGTCTGAGCCACCTGAGGGCAGCACCACGCTGCTCTCGTTGTCAATAAGGGAATTAGGCATTCTTCTGCAAAATCAAATGTTTATTTTTTAAGCTCTAGATCTCTATTTTGAAGCTACTGTATGGTGTGTAAGTTATGTACACTGCCACTGGGACTAACTGACCCTAGCTGCACCTGCTCCGTGCAGCGAGACAGTGAGGGGAAAAAATAGCCCGTGTAATCACCAGACTGACAACAGATTTTAAACCATCTGCTCTGTTTGTGTTAATCATGTGTTTTGTTTTCCACTAACATCCATTAAGACTAAATTCTATTAAACAGTGGGGCATATTTTACCCTTTTGATAGTTTTGCCTAATTGTGTCCTTCGTGTCAAATCGCACAAGCTTGTCTCCTACTCTGGTTGAAGTTCATCGAGGATCAGCACTTAAGATGTGGGTTTCCTCAGATAATCTCCCCTGGTAAGAGTCCTGCTGTTGCTGCCAGCGAGGTTCATGTTCAGTTTGAGTCTTACCACCATGGCAGAACGTCCTGGTTTCAGCTGGGACAGAGTTAATTTTCTTTATGCGGTGAGAGCGCTGGGGACCAACACCACTGCCCAGTTTTGGGCATGTCTGAAGCCCCAGCTACACTTGCCTGCCAGGCAACACGCTCCTCCGTCCTCCTGGGTGATCAGAGTGCGGCCACAGTGACACCAGGTCCTGCTTTGCTCAGAACAAGAAGCCCAGGTCTCCTCGTCCCAGGCCTCCTCCTCTCGCCATGCCGCTTTTCTCCAGTGCTCCCAGTCCTGTTCCAGCTCGCCCTGACCCTTCAGCCAGAGGACTTCCAATGGTGCCACCAGCCACGACTGAGGCAGTGCCTGGGGACAACCTCATGTGCTGTGCCTGGGATCCAGGAGACCACGAGGTAAGCGGAGTGTTATTCTGTAGGAAGAGGCATTCAGAGCTGGACAGATTGCCCAAAGCTGAGCAGAAAGCAGGAAAAAGTGGCAGAATCGGGTCCCAGGAGCATCAAGCCCCCAGGCTGTGTCCCTACAACAGGTAAGCCAGGTACCTCGGCCCCTCTGAGCAGCCATACATATTTTTACTTCCTTGCTTTGCTGGGTGCAAACTCTCCCCCATTCTCACCATGTGTGTTATCCAAGACAATCATTTATTGCCGTTCATACACTGGATGAGTGTGGGGCTGGGTTTGTTTCTTTTTTTTTTATACAATTTACAAGTTTTAATACAAATCAAAATATTTTTACATACATCCCAAAAATTTAATATAAAATATACACCATTTAAAAACATCTTGATTTAGGAAATTTCTTTCTGAGGCTATGCACCCCAACCCTTGCACACCTCAAAGGCTGAGGGAAGGGTGGCATGGGCGAGACCATCCAGAAGGCTCCGTTCATACACCCCGGCTCCCTCCAAGTCTAGCAGGGGAAACAGGGTGCAGGAAAATAAACACTTGTGATCACCCAGAGACGGAAACCTTGGAGGTGCCTCCTCTGGAGGAAGGTGTGGCCAGCAGGAAGCCCCAGTATCTGCTGCCTTTTATCACCTACAACAGTTAGCGGCACAGGGCAAGAGCTAAGGTCTGGGGGAAGGAAGGTTGCTCTGCAGGAATAGCAGGGAGCAGCCTGGTGTTGCCTCTGACTCCACCTCTGCTCGGCCACAGAGGAGACCATACCCACCTGCTCGCCAACCTTGGCGTCAGAAGCTGATTTCTCAGGCGTTGGGGGTAACAGCTCTGGAGCTGGCATTTAGTGAACTGAGACTGAGAAAGACGCAGCTTGTTCTCCCTGAGCCAGGCAGCTCTGCAGGCCCGCGAGGAGCGAAGGCAGAGTTCAGCCTGGCTGGCAAAGGCGAGCAGGAGCGCCCTGGTACTGCTGCGTTGCCGGAGAGCAGCCCTCTGTTTCCCCAGTGAGCTGTTGGCCTCCTATCCCATGCAGCCCTGCATGGAATCTAAATATCCGCCCTCCAGCTGTAACTGGGTCCAGGTCTCTGAACACCGCTGGCTGTCCCCCTCCACCATCCTCCGCCTGTCCCCAGCGCCCGGAGGCTGGCTGTACTCCCTGCACTCCCCTACCAGACCCACAGCAGGGAGAAGGGTATTGCTTAGAGACACACAGCGGTGTGTGTGCTCTCTGGTTATGCTGAAATGTAAGGAAGACAAGGTGGAGCAGCAGGGCAGAGTTTAGGGGCTCCAAGCCAGCTCCCTGCCTGCCAGGGAAGGACCCACAGCCATTTGTTAGTCTCAGGGACCAAGCGGGAAGTAACAGCCCTATATTGTAGTGTTCATATTGGGGGCAAAAAGAGTGACAGGATTTATGGGCTTTAGCCAGTTTTTAGAATTAAGAAGGGAGTCGATATCTCCATGAGCTGCAAATATTCTGGTAGCCAAGCCTGTGTGCTCCCGTGTGGCCCTCAACTGTCAGCCCACAACGGCACCAGTGTTCCCAGTACAGCTGGGGTCTGTTCTGAGCTCAAAAGCATGTATGCCACATTGGGGCACAAGAGGAAGAGGCCTCCAGAAAAAAACAGGGAACTGGTGTGACGGCAGCAGCATGGAGGGGAGAGACTTACAAATGCAATCACAGAAAGACAGGATGAGGGGGGTTTCTCCGTTCCTTGGAGAGCAAGTACCGGATGCAGCACAATCCCAGGACTGGGAAAAGAGCTGTCCACCAGCTCCCTGTTAGTCACAACTGCAAGATGCAGACATCCTGCCTGGAAAGACATCCCCCTCCCTCCCCAGCAGGACAGGCAGGTCTTGGGTTTTACCTCTAGCTATGGCCCTCTCGAGCAGCTGTTTTAACTGAAGCAGAACAGCAATCTGAAGCACAAAATATGAGGACAGTTATAAACCTCTCTGGGGGTTGTTAAAGCACATAAAAGCTGGTTCAACAGGGCTGGAGGAAGCTGAGCCATGCTGACTCCCTGCAGGCAGGCTGAGCTGCCCTCCTGCCTCCCGCTGCACCAGATCCCTGCGGTCAAACGTGGACAACTTTTCTTAAAGCCCTGTCTCATCCCTCTTCTCTTGAAGCACTCGATAGCTGGCATATGGCTACAGCAACAACACTAGAGGGCAGGCCCAGCACAGCCTGGCCATCCTGGGGCTTTCCCTTCCCCGTGTCCCCTTGGGAACGTGAGCTCCTGTCCTCACCTGGCACCCAGCACTCCTGGAGCTGCAAGAGAGATGGCTCCTTTGCCACAGGACACGGGGACAGGGAGGTGGGTGAGGGCATGCACAGGCATACACACACACATATCATCCAGGAGAGCACGCAGAGGTGGAAAACCAAAATGGGTTTCAATAGAGATCTCTTGCTTCTGCAACCCTATGTCTGCCCTGCTGGCCCCAGATTCTCCAGCCAGGTCCAAGAAACTCATCTGCTAACAGTCACTTAATTTCAGCATCACCATGATACTAACAAAAACCTCTAGTAATAAATAAATAAAGGAAGAGCAGCCTGAAGAGCCACCGGAGCTTGCAGGCTCCCTTGAGAGTACCCCAGCAGGCTGGGGAGGGGCTGCATACCTGCTGGGGGATCCTAAGAGCAGTGCCCTGCCTGGGACCCTCTGGAAGGTGCTGATGTAGTTTTGCAAGGAGGCTGTCTGGTTTGCATGTGTGAGGGAAGACTCCCTGAGCCTTTGGTGCAGCCACTCTCCCAGTGCAGGATGCAGCTCCGTGGCCCTGGCTCCAGGGAACTCGAGCTGGGAGTGTTTAAAATGGCGAATTCATCCCCAGCTTTGTTTCAAACTGCAACTTCTGCCTCTTTTGGTAACGGACCCGGACCCTGGAGAAAGCAGAAGAAAGAAGAGAGTCAGCATGTGGAGGGGTGAAAGGCAAGCAAGGCTGCCCCACTGTGATTCCCGAGCTGCACAGTCCCAAGAAGCAGGGAAGCCCCTGGGAGGGGAATTGAATCCAGAGAGCAACCCATGGTCTCAGTCCTACCCCATCCAGCCAAGTCCCATCTCCAGGGCCACCAGACACAGCAGAGAAAGGTCCAGAAACCTTTCCCAGGAACAAAGACAGCAGCTCTGTTCCCATCAGGGTCCCTGTAATCCCCCTGCTTTTCCTCACCAGCCCATTTCCTGAATCAATGCTCATTAGCGTTAACTCCCAGCTCCGGCTGCTCCCTCTGCTAAGAACAGCCAGTCACTTTGCCTGCTACTAATTCTTGGCTGCAGCCACTTCCCGTGAAAATGAGTCCCACAGTCCAGGCACTGTGTGAAGACGTATTTCCTCTGCTGTGATTCAATGCCTCTCTGTCCTCATGGGATGAGATGGAGAGAACAGCCCTCTCCAGTTCCATACTGGTATTTCATAGACCTTGGCTGTCTATTGGTTTGAGATAAGGAAATTTTTGTCTCCCTTCCTGCTCCCAATCACTGCCACTGCCCTTCCCTGACCCTCTTTCCTCCTCTGCACTTCCTCTCTGAGAGGTGGAACATGAGTTTGCACACAATAGCCAGGTGATTTACACAATGCAATCATCTCTTCCTTTTTATTCCCCACCCTGTTCCCTCTGCATGGTTTTTCTGCAGCTCAAGGCTGGAGCCAGGCTTGAGCCCTTTCTCCCCATCTTCCCTACTATGCCCCATACCTGATTTCATGCAGCTTGACAATCTCGTTGATGATCACCACAAGGACCAAGGAAAGAAAACCCAGGAGCCATGAGACCGGAGAGATGGACACGTGGTTAAAGGTCAAGGAAGAATTGAGGTTTTCCCAGAGTTTCAGGTCCAGCACAGTCTGTGCCACTTGCCCCAGCAATCTAAGATCATAAACAGACACAGCACATCTCAGCAGAGCTAACAAGCTTCCCAGGATCTGCAGATCAGGGTTCAGGCCCAGATGTAACACTCCTGAGTTCACACCAGAGACCCTTCACCCATTCAGCAGTGGAGAACCATTGCCATGTACTATCATTTTCTTCAGCACCAGCAAACTGGTGCTGGAGCAGGTCTAGAGCCCTCCTTCCCCCAGCACTCTGGAGCCCCTCATCAGGGCCTGGGGATACTCACACAACAGCCACAGTGAGCGTCCACCACCGGTTGGACAAGGGGCTCTTCTTCCACAATGGCTTCGTGCGATGGACGTGGGTGATGGATATAAACACTACGGGGAGAGACGGAAGAGAGGGTTATGAAGCATCACGCTCAGATACACCATGTTACAATATACATCAACAGCTATTACTCCAGAGGGATGTGGGGTTTATGTCCCTGAAACCAAACTTTCATTCAAGGTCCTTTCAGAGCAGCCTCCCCACAGCAATTCCAAGTCCCCAAATATGCAGAGCAGGGGGAAACGCAGTAGTAGTACCACACAGAATTACTCACCGTGGGGATGCCAAGGTTGGTTTACAGCCTGGCATGCTAAAGCAGATCAGGCAAATGACCAGAACTAGGGAGTGGGGGGCTGGGGGTGTGCCCTTGCCTCTGGGTCACTGCAGGCCTGCACCAATGGAAAGTTCCAGCCCAGAGAAAGATATTTAGCCAGAGACTCAGAGTTCTCTGCACAGGATAGAGCATTTGCTCAGGTTTTGCTTGGGCTCTTCAAAACAGCCTTGCCTAGCTTCGGTGATCTGACATAAACGCACACTACCCCTCTACAAAGCAGGACTGCTTCTCAAATTAGGAAGTGTATGTGTTGGCCTGGACAACCTGCACATCTCAACGTACAATGTTCAGCTTGGCACCGAGGCACAGCACCACAAAACATGGTGGAAAGGGAGCAGAGACCCTTTAAGGTTGTCAGAGAGCAGCTGGACCTGCTCTACCAGGCAACTGTGTGCAGGTGATGAAGGTCAGCCAGGGGCTGGCTCCCCTTCCCTCCGGAGGGTTTAAAAAGGCCTCCAGCTCCAGAATAGTTACAGCTGCACCAGTGCTGTTCTGGGGAAGGAAAGGGGGTGTGTTACAAAATAGCAGCAGGCATATAAGGCCTTTTGAGGCAGGGAATGTTTTGGGAAAGTTGTAGGATAATAGTAGCTGATTTGCAAGAAGGCAAAGAGTGATGCTGCTCTTCCAGTGAGAGTGGAAAGGAATCAGCACTTCAACAGGTTGGTAAGAAGCAGAATCAGCTCTGAAGGTGCTGTCTTTAATCTATCAGGGTAGTGTTTAGCAGGACAAGGGGCTTCGTGTCTGTGCTGAGAGGCCACTGCACTGCCTGCTTCTACTATGGAGTCTGGCATAGGGGGCAAAGAAAGAGGCAAAGGATGCTAAAGGGGGTCTGGGAACAGGGGCTTACCTGTGTGTAAAACAATCAGGCCAGCTGTGAGCTTCTGGGCTACAAGAAGAGCATTGGAAAATGTCCCAAACCAGTCAGGAGCACCATCAGCATTGCTAGTAAATGAAGGGACAGAGTAAAGAAGTCAACAGTGGGAATTTACTGTCTGACCCATTCCCACCAAGGCCATGTCCTCCTCTGACAGGTGAGAGAACTAAGTGTGAGCTTGGAGTCAGGCTGTGCTAGTACCAGGAGGCAAAAGTGGGCAAAGGTGCAATTGTTAGGGCTGTGGAGAGAGCACCCAGCCCTCTCTATAGTCATTGTAGCTGGGATCATGCAAGAGTCTGAAGCTTGTTAGAGGGGAATCAGTTCTACCTGGGAAGGGCAAGAGCAACAGGCCCTGCAGGGTGAGGGGGGTGTGCCAGGCTCAGTTCCTCACCTGTGCAGCATGATGGAGGAGCAGGCTGTGAGGTTGAGGCTGGTAGCATTCACCTCTTTGCAGGACTCATGCAGTGTGAACCCGAAGCAGATGAGGCAGGAGCAGAT
>NW_010125934.1:34197-45546 GCF_000699245.1 Pterocles gutturalis | reverse complement strand
AATTTCAGCAGGAAGCAGAACAGGAAGTAGTGCTGAGTCTGTGAATAAGGGAGAGGAGGACACAGGCATGTCACTGGCCCACCCTTCCCAACTACAAGCTGTAGTACAGATGAGATGCTGCGCTGTGGATCTGCCTTGTGGGCACACTGGCACTAAGGGATTCCCTTCCTGTCCGTGCCAGGCTTCTGCATAGCATGGCTCATGTCATGGAACAATTTACCAAGCGAGCTAGGAAGGCACAGGGCCTCAGCTATGCATCAACACTAGGACAAAGAAGAGAAAAATGTGTGAACAATTTTAATCTGATGGGCCACTTACCTTCTTAGGAATGGAAGTCAAGTTTTTTCCTGTTGCCATGGTCATGATGGAGCTGTGGGGAGGCTTGCCCAGGAGCGAGATGCTGCAGAAAGGTAAGTTAGTCTCTCAGTAACAAGTTCAGGCACCAGAACTACTGCTTTTTTGTCTGTGTCTAACATTTGAACCCAAATAACTGCCTCAGACTGCTTGGAGCATTGGCACTTATCTGGCCACTGCCTTAAGCATATGCTGTAAAAAGTGTAATTCATGGCAGGTGCAGACAGGGAGAGAGATGATCTCCAAGTGTGTGATGGGGAAAACCCCTCCATGGTCCCTTGGCCTATCCCTGACACCCTGGGCTCTCAATCACACTCCAGCCAGTGCAACGGTATCAGGATTAGATTATTTTCAGCTGGAGGTTCAAGCCACAAGATAATAGCTGCTCTCAGACAGCAGGCAGGGCTAACACAGCTTATGCATAAATGTATATGTACATAAATGCTCCTGTCTGTGTTTCTAAGCACCTTGTCAGAGCAGGTGCTTGGAAGAATCCTTGCAGTCTTCTTAGCATGCTGTGCATGATGTCAGCTTTCTTTCAACGTGGATACAGTGAGGCTGGGGGACTGGTCTGTGCATTTGGCGGGTGGGAGGCAGGAGATTCCACTCTGATAGACTTACCTAAGCAGTGGGTAGCAGAAACAGGAGAGCCACACGATGTCTGTGGTACTGAGGATGGGGGGCAGCTGCACCAGGCAGGAGAGGAACTAGATGGGAACAATCCAGAGTGAAAAGCATGAGCAGTGCTAGGACAGTCTTGTTACCCAAGATGGCACTGTCTTCCCCCAAAACGCTGGGATGAGCTGGTAATTAGGCTGCTGGTAATTAGGCTGCTGCCACTGCACAGCCCCTCAGCATGTTCCAGGCTGCTGGGGCAGATGCTGCAGGGGATGCCTTTCTCCAGGGAAAAAGGGTTTGAAAAGAAACCCCTGTAGAGGAGGGTCAGGGAAGAAGGGGCAATGCAGGCTGAGATCGCATAGTCTCTACCTGTAACTTCCCCAAACATGCTGCCTAAACCTGACTGAAGGCCACCTTCCTTTCTTGCAAGGCTACCCCACTGCAGCCACCCATATCCATGCTAGCACTCCTGTCCTCTCAGCTAAATGCTGTCCCCAGCCAGGCCAGGACTCACCTGAATGACAACCAAGGTCAGCTGGCACTGCAGCAGGAAGAGGAAACACTTGCGGATCCCATAGGTTGCATGCCTGGCCTGGAAGGAAGCACAAGCCCTCAGAGCCCTGGCTGTGATGGGAGCAGTTATCAGCCAAGAGCAATGAAGGGCAGGCAGGGGCAGGACCTGTGGCCTGGCGGGGAAGGGGGAGGGGAGAGGATCTGGATACATTGTGAGGAAAAGGGAAGGTCTCTTGCCTAGGTGTAAAGCTGGTGAAGGAAAGGCAGAATTTAGCCAAGGGGTAAGTTTGTTTAAACCTCCTGGCTTTCCTGGGGTAACACTTCTCCCTAGCACTGCATTGTTGTCTGGTTAGGGATCTCTGCAAGTTTACACTTCATCCAGTTAAACAATATTCATGTTCTGTTGCCACAGGGCACCATTCCCACACCATCCCCTACACCTTGCACTGGTAGAACCAGGCAGGAAAAGCATCTCTGTGCTTCCTGAACAAAGGACAGGAGACACGAGCAAAGCGAATGCTAGCAGCTTACTGTGAGCAACTCAACACGAATGCTCACGTGAGCTCCTGACTTAGCTCTTCATGAGCTGCAGGCAGAGGGGTGAGTACTAGAAAGGGAGGAATATGCCTGGCTTACCTGCTCTATCAGCCTGATGATGCTTGTGCTCTCTTCTTGGCGGAAGGACATGGAGCAAGGCAGGCTGTTGAGCTGCCCTGAGAGCTGCAGTGGGGTGAGCTCATCAGAGGCATGAGTCATGGTGGTGCTGGTGGTATAGCCAAATGTTTCCCAGGAACAGCGAGATGGGTAAAGAGGGTCCAGTGCTATACTGCAAGGACAACACAGGAGTATTAGCATCATCCCATAGGAGAAACTATATTTCACTGCTGTCCAGCTTATAAAGCCATGCTGTTCTGTGCCATGCCACCTCTATCTGCCTCACTGGTAGAGAAGTCCTGAGCTGTGACACAAATTTAGGATCAATCTCCCTACACTTTCAGTTATTCCTGGAGAAATAATGAACATATTTGGGTTTGTGGCTCAAGGTCAACAATTTAGCTGACCCAGAGGGGCTTTTCCACTTGCTCACCCAATGATGAGCATCTGTAATGCCAGTTGGTGAACAATAGTCAGCATGCAAGAGGAATATCTTCCTTTCAAAGATGAAGAGAAGTATCTCTGCATCAAGGGATCTAGGTAGTAATCCAATCCAAAACCATCCAAATCTAGGTAGTAATCCAATCCAAAACCACCCAAATCTACCTTATGGAGAAAAATGCAGCTAATAATGGACAGCAATTCTGAGCATCCCCTGCACAGTCCCCAGGTCTGCTGTGACCCATGGCTGGGCACTCACTAAGCTCAAGGCAAAGGCAGATGGAGGGGTCTGGCTCCTGCCCCACCTGATATCACTTTGCAGGAAAAGGCAGCTGTTCCGCAGGTTGGCAGAGCTTCCCAGGCAGCAAGTCACCTCCCCGTATTCCTGCATGATCTTGATCATCTCACACATGGCTGCAAAGGGACAGAAGGAGGAACAGTGTGTTATGTCATTACGCACACCAAGAGGTAGTGTTTCACACACCCCTTCCAGTCTGGATAACAAGCAGTCATCTTTTAAAATTACTCCAACTGACATTCATCAGTCACATCAGTGAGATCCAAAATCAAAGTACACAATTAGATAGCTAATTAACTGCAGTCCAAGTGCCCTGTATACCTGCCTCCTGCAGGTCACAGAACTGTGACCTAGAGACTTGCATCTGTAGCACATCTCTTCCAGCCCAGAGCTGTAGGTACAGCCTGGGTATGTAATACAGATGGCTTCAGCATCAAATGGCTGTGTTAGAAAACAGCAGAAATTAAATAAACCTAAATAATTAAAACTTAAATGTACAAATTTAAGTTATATTCATCAGCACATCACTACTGTTCCAAGTTTAAAAGAACAGAGGGAATATAACAAACCACTCCAAAAGCAGAGACACACTCAGCCATACTCAGAGCCAACCTCTGTTCCTGCACGCCCACCACTACCTCTAGCCTTCATCAATCTTTTTATCAACATCCTCCTGGGGCCTGTAAATCAAAGATGATGTTTGATCTGATTTTTCTTCTGTAGCTCTGTGCACAGTGCTCTATGTGTATATGAATCTTCCAGAATGCTCCAGGCAAAAAAAACCCCCAAACTCACTCTCTGCAGATTCCTGTGTAAACAACTTATCTAAATGAGGGGTGCACCCGGATGTGCAGCACAGCGAGGGGTTAGATGAAGTGGGGAACTGCCACTTCTGTCAAAGAGGAAATCTACTGGGCACTGAATGCCTAGGCAAACTGGGCTGTCACTGGTGTTCACTGGCATACCTGTAAACTCTGCCCAGAGGTACCTAAAATGCACCTTTACTGTAGGCATTAGCCAGCTGAGCACTCAACCCCTTTCTTAGACAAAACAGTATCTCTCAGAGAGATAAAGAAATTTTGCCCTTTCTGGTCTCTGCAATCAAAAACTGCAAAGAAGCAGCAGAAGGTGTTAACAGCAATTGCCAGAGGAAAATACTTCTGGGAAGTGATTTCCAAGTTATACAAGGCAACAATGGTTGTGGGCAGAGATCAAAGTCTCCTAGCACACCAATAATGCTGATTTAATAAAAAAAGGCAGTAGCATTTTGGATGTTTGCTTTTGTATCTCTTACGGATGCAAATTGAAGGAGTGGTTCTCAGCCCAATTCTGTAGCTAGGGAACAGCTGCATTAAAACAAAGTTAACACCTGGCTTCCCACAGGTAGCCCTTCCAGGTTTTTGGACTGTATCCCCTTCCCTTCACCCATGTCCGCACCCAGACAAGCCAGAGCAAATGGATGGGGAAAGTGTTCACGGGCAGCACTAGGACAGACCCGGGCTCTGTGCCACTTACTCTCTGGGGTGCAGTCTGTGAAGAGGGGCACCAGCAAAGGCACATTGTCTATGTTCTGCAGATGAGGTCTCACCTGGTGGATCCCCCTTGGGAGTTTGGCCTGAAAAAGAGAAAGAAGAGAGTAAGCAGGGGAGTGTGTGTCTGTGTGAGAGAGATGCATTTCAGAGGCAATTGCTGAAATGACAATTATGATTCCCAGAACTATGTAACTTCAAGATCAACTACAAATTGATAGCCCTGCAGACGGAAGCTGGCTTTCCCAAGCCATTGTAAAAAGTCTTCTGCTAAATTTCTACACTGAAATGCCAAGCTGTCTGTGCTTGCCCTCAGGGTTTCTAAGATCAGCATGATAAACCCGTGTTCAAGGATTCCTAAGGAATTTTTACCTGTGTGGAGAAACTAGTCAGAGACTATGTGCTGTCTCTGAGAGAGAATCCCAAAATTCCCAGGCTCTAGATACCAAGCTGGAAGATTGTGGGGTAAATCAGGAATCCCAGGGCAAACCACTCAATCAATTTGCTTTGAAGAGGAATTCCCTTTGGGAGTAATGAGGTGATACTGCTGAACAGCACAAGGTGTGTAGCGAAAGGGACCTCACCCTGTTACAGTCCTCCAGGAAGCTGGGGATATCGCTGTCTGTTGGCTGAAAGCTGATGAGATCCGAGTGCCCTTCCTCTTCCATCAGCAGAAGCCCCTCCACATCATCTCGAGAAACTGGAACAGAGAGAAGCAGTATAAACAATAAGCACGAACCTGCCTCTGCCACCCCTGTGCCACCCACACAGTATATTCACATGGCGCTGCAGAAGCCAGGAAACGTGAGGCCTGATTTTCTAGGTTAGCAACACTTAGATCCCACTCAGTCATCTCAAATGCAGTATTTTCAGATGACTAATCTGCTCAGAGGTAGATATGTGACCCTAGTCTCTGCTCTTCTGAGACATGATAGTTTATCTGTTCTGCTCTTTTTCTTCTTCTAGGGGAAGAATAGAGCAAAGAAATCCCACCTGAAGTAAGGAAAAAAAAGTAATGCACAGGCAAGAGACCCTTAGTGGCTTGAGCAGGGCCCCAGCAAGAACCAAAAGCACTAATGAACAGTTGTAAAATCATAGCAGCTGGTGCACAGAAGGATGTTTGTTTCCAGCAGCTGTGGTACTGACTGGGTAGACAGGCTATAAATGTAAGGCACTCTCGCTCGCACGCACACACACACCTCAGGCCCATCCAGTTTTGCGCTCAAAGCTCTGAAGGATCAGGTATCTGGTGAGGACACAGGAACCTATGAATGGGTTTAAAAGAACCATCCAGGAAACACGTGGCATTCTAAGTGGCTTAGGTGCAGTTCTCTCACCCTGATGTAGGTCATCATGCAGAGAGCCAGCGTGGCTGGGGCTAGAGGGAGGGATCTCTGAGCCAGGCACATCACCATTAGGTGTTAAAGATATGTGGCAATTCCAGCCAGTCTCAAGACCCATCTTCTCAGCAAACACCTGTAGGTGAGCAGACAAAAGATGTTAGTGTAGCTGTCCAGGCCAGAGCATTGCAGACCAATGCCATATTGCAGCGTCGGTACCTTCTGGACCCATTAGCTAGCTGAATCAGATTAACCTGAGATTGAACTGGAGCTAAACTCTCCAGTCAGACATCCAGGGGACAGGCAAGTTCAGGGGGTTCAGCAAAGTCAGCTTACCTTGCTTTTGAGCTCATCTTCCAGGGAGAAGTAGACAAACCGAATGCAGGCATTGACTAATCCATCAATGAGGCGGACAATGTCAAGACGGGCCTGATACTGAGATGAGACCATTCCCATGAAGATCTGTCCGCTCAGAGCCTGGATACAGTCTTCCTTCTCCATCACTTCCCCAATCCCTTCTTCAGGCATGCAAACAACACGCAATGGCATTGAGACACAAGGGGCCACATGTGCATCAGATAAAGTACACATGGTGGGAGAGGCCACCAAGATAACACCCAGGGACGCAGTACCCAGATAAAAAGAAACATGCAGATACACATATACAGGAGGAATGATGAAGAGACATCCATTTGTCCCAGCATACCCAATCACAGAAGAGGTTTCAGGACATCCCCACATATGTGACCAAGAATACAAGCATGAAACAGCAAGCATGAAAAGGAAAAAGACAAAACAGAAGACAAGGATCAGTCACAAGGAACTGGCGCAGAAAGGTGAAGGATGTATGCTGCATAATGTTCACATGTGCATTTTAAACACATCGTACTGTGCTTAAACAACTTGGCCAGTCTAGAGGAGGCAGAGTGGCATCAGAGTACGAGGGGCTGATGCAAAGGAACTGGATCATGTTCCCTCCAGTGACATTGCAGATGCTCCCAAAGAGCATGCAAAGGTTCCTTCACCATCACCAGATCAGCCTGTGGTGAATGGGAGTTGGATGCGGCATGAGGAACAAAATACTGAAACACTTCACACAGTTGCAAAGTTTGCCACAGGTGGGAATGAAAAGTGTTTTGAAAACACTCTGTCACAACTGCCTCCCAGCTGCTGGAAACCCCATTATTCACATTTTACAGAATGGCAGACCAGGGCAGAAAGGGATTAAGACTAGTTTTCTAAAAGAGCCTCCTGGAGGTATGTAATGGTCTGTCCTTATTTCTCCATTTCCATTGCTGTTCTGGGGGAGATGCACAATTCATCTAGTGGGAATCAGTTCCTTCAGCACAGCAACAAAATCCATCAAGGGAGAATAGTCACACACCACCATATATTTAATTCCTTTGAAAAACCCAACATATGTGATTTCCATCAAATTAGGCAAATAGCAAAAGTATTGAAATACCCAGAAGTCTTGACTCTCAGTTGCCTGCTTTAAGAAACAGATTTCCCGCAAGTAGAAAAATTTCTCTGCAAGCTTCAATAACTTAACTAGAAACATACGTACCAGCTGCTACATCATTACTTCCTCTGGAAATGCATCTACGTCAGAAACCCTTAGTTCTCAATTTCCATCTGCTATTCTGAATAATAATGTTCTTACAGCTCTAGAAAGTTCAGAAAGACAGCACCTGGCCAAGCAGCAGAGCTTACTATAGACAGCACGGAAGACACATACCATCTGAGCTCCAGCTATTCCTCCGACTGCTCTGTTTGATGGGGGTTGTCCCAGGGAGATCACAGCACGTGAAGATGGCACTCTGCCCAGGGACCTGCACCAGTTCTATGCACTTGCCGTTGAGCTGGGAGGACAAGGCACAATGCATTGGCTTGTATGCAAAGGCAGAACAGTATCCTGAGAGGCAGGCTCGCTGGTAGAAATCTAACACCTTCTTCCTATGTGGAAGAGACAAAAACCAGACAAAGTTAGCAGAAATGTGCTGCATTTCTGACAATGCACACTGTAGTGCAATATAGAAATCACCAGTTGGATATCTGGAAAAATGTATTCCGTGAGGAGCGGTCAGAGATGCTGAAAAAGCCTTTCCTTACTTTTTCTACGTTCTCTAAGCTGCAGGCACTACAGAGCAACAAAAACACATATTCCAACAGCAGCAATGGTGAACACTTCTGTATGCTCATCAGGCGGATTGATGAGTATGAACACAGTACTCTTTGAATACACTTATTAATATAACATGCTCTATATGGCTGCCAGATGACTCCAAGGAAGTTCACTGCATGATAGCAGAAGCTTAATTCATCAATGGAAATAAACACCAAGGAAGGAACTGACAACTCTGACAATAGTATCTATGGCAGAGACAGTTCAGTAACAGACTCCTCCTATCGTCTTTCAGAGTTTGGGTCCTGGGAGCATTATGTGCAGTCTCCGTTCAGTCAATATTCAGTCACCGGAATAGTGCAAAGTTCCTTGTTCAAGTTGAACTCACCAAGGTAACAATTAGACTATACATAGGATTTGTCATTGGCTTCTAAGATGATAAATATTCCAGAAAGGATCAGTAAGAGTTTTCTTACACCTGAGCAAAAGCAGACTTAAAAGAACAATGTGCTGCTAGTCAATGGAACTAAACATCATTGGTCTGCTCTGCTAGCAGGAACAGAAATTTAGCCTGTAGGTGAAAATGCAACAGATACTCTCAGTTATTGCAGCAAGAATAAAAGGGTGTGATGCATTATGGTGGACTGGTTTGAAGCTGTCAAGAGCAAACAGAACTGATGACTTTGCATTTCATGTAAGACAAAAAAAATTCTCTGCCACCAGCATATCACCTGATTATAATTCATGGTCCTACTACTTCGTACAGTCAGAGTCCACTGATAAGGGGCTAATATGTTAACAGATACAGTAAGAGCTGGCTTAGTCTTACAGTCCAACAGATTGCTTGTTGCTATCTAATCTCGTACATTGTCATAATTCTAACAATTAATTTGAAAGCAGAGATGGCTCATGTTCACAGCCTACTTGAAGCTTCTATTAAATAGTTTAACAAGCATCTTTAAAGGGAATGTTAACAAAGAGTGACCAGGTTCCCTTTGCAATTCATCTGCAGCTCCTGAATGCACCAAATGACAAAGCTGCCCACCTGTCAGAGCCAGAGAGGGGGTAGATATCGGTACCATCCCAAAAGTCTGTGCACGCCTCGAGGATGATGTCAGCTGTCCCATGAGAAAACATCTGCTCAGTGCCTGAAGTGTAGGAGAACAGTGAGTCAGCATCGCACATACAGGCTCCCAGGAAAGGGCTATCATACCAACTGCTCCCGTATTGGTTAAAACGAGCATTCCCGCAAACTGCCTTGATGCACTCCAGATATCCCCTTCCCTCTGCTGAAAGTCTTCAGTCTCCATTGAGAAATTCTTCAAGACCGGACGATATGTATTCAGCTGCTATTTGTACAACTATGAGTTCAGACAAGGCAGTGATAAAATGTGAGCCATGTAGTCGGTTCCTATTCTCCCCTTACACCGTGTAACAATCCTTCTCCTGCAAAAGGTGGGATAACATCTTGCTCTTCTCCCCAACAGAGCAGAAGATATTCCTGTGTGCCTCTTCTCATGAGAGTACAAGCAGCAGTGATGAGCCTGTGGGGATCAAAGTCTGCCTATGCTGGAAAGTGCCTTCAATTTTAGGCCAAGCATGGATCTAAAGGGTAAGAGCTATTCTTGAATACCTTCCATTCAAGTAGCAGAAGATAATTTAACAGTGTGACCCATTAGATAGCAGCCTGTTTCACAAAGATCCTGAAAACGTGTTAAATCAGGATGGGTCAAAAGTTCAACATAACAGACTCTAAAAAAGTAACACATTGTGATCAGGGGAGAACTGAAAATCAGTGCACACCACAGCTCGTCCTGTTTTTTAATTCCACTGCTTTCCTCTTTCATACAGACTTAAAATCTTTTATTCCCTCTTGTAGAAAGACAGATGTGTTAAAAAGTGTTTCTCAAAGGTGTGTGACAGCACTTGTCTGATGCAGGTCCCAGGCACAGGACACAAGTTAAAGGATGCAGGACTGCCTCCCCCTCCACGCTTCCTGCTCCCTTTCATTTCCACTGGTATATTAACAGTGCATGCACGTAGACTTCTCTGTCTAGGTTCCCTCCTCCAGCTGCTCTGTGACTTTGCCCCCAACAGCTTCAAAGCTGATCTAATGAAAAAAACATCACTGCCAAGAAAAATGAGCCCAAAGGCTTCTTGCAGGCATTGTTCCTGACTGCAAATGCTCACACTAGCTGGGGAAATCCAGAGCCAAGAATATCCACTCGCACAAACCAGGCAGGGACCTTCAGGAACACCAGAGGATTTTTCCAAAACATAGCAGCTCTCTGCTTTCTGCTATAAATAGTTACCACACACCAAGTTTATCAGCATAACAAACCTCCAAGACAAACAGGAGCTGTGTGTGAAAGAAGGAGCCTGTCTCAGGGACACAAAGGAGTACTTGTGCAGAGCTCTGGTTCATTTTATTGTATAAACACCTAATCCTTCCCACCTTGCTCCTACAGTCAGATAGTCCTTGCTAGGAAAGAGGGAACACAAGTTGTTTATTGATTCATGTAAAACCTATGGCCTGGTCACAGAGCAAGAGCTTGCAGATGACCACACGTGCACATACCTACGTTCAAGCCTGACCGCAATTGCAATTCATTTCCCATTTGGTACCATCAGCATCCCAGATGGCAATCCTTCTAAGGGGTAAATAACAGCGACAACACGCACTATAAACTGGAAGGAGTTCATTTAGCTGTCATTGCCAGTAAAGTGAGCTCAGCCCTTCCTAAATCACAAACTTGAAGGCCAGGATTTCTCTGGCACAAGGGAGAAATGTAATGAATAGGACAGAGAGTACGACCAGCCATTCATGACTGCTGGGACTCGTTAGGAAGAACCAAGCTGCTACAGCTGAGCCAGTGAGACAGAGCAAAAGGAATCGAAGACTGCAGCTGTAGCAAAGGAAAACAGTATCAAGCCATTTTACTCCACTGAAGATGCCGGTGAGCCCCTCATTTCCGTGTGGTTACTATGGATTTGGGATGAACGTTGCCAGATGGCGAGACACATATTTCAGTGGAATAGCAAGAGAACATAACAGATAAGCTACCTCCTATTTCTGCTACAGCTGTGGAATTTATTATGTATCTGCTTTTGACTTCAGCATGTCATGGGAGTGAGTGGATTCAAAGATTTACTCATACCTAATGTACCAAAAGAGGTCAGTTATCATCATCTGGTCTGACTTCTGCATAAACAGAGCCATTTGATTTCACCCAATATTGTCTGCATAATCCATTATTTCTGGTTGCACATATTTTAGAAAGTTTCAAGGGACAACACTATCCTGTAAGAGGTGTTCCAATGGTTAACTAACCCCGCTGGCAAAATTCCTCTTAGAACTTACTCTAGACAGCATAATCCAGGTCACAAACATATTCGTCTGAGCTCCAGCCTCTAAACTAAACCATTTAAAAATGAGGATAAGGAGTTGAAATGAGGCAACATTAAAGGTTTTTCCCT
>NW_010125934.1:14832-34166 GCF_000699245.1 Pterocles gutturalis | reverse complement strand
CTACACTAAGAATCTCAGCATCAGAAAAATTCTTGCTCATAAAGGCAAGATAGCAGCAATCGGGACAAATGAAAAAGCTCCTCCTCAGATTTAGATAGAAATTTAAGAAGAAATGGGCAAGGGAGGACAGTTTACCTGGTAAATCTCTGGCTAGCATAATAATCATATTTCAGATTCAATGTTGAACATATGTCAACTCCAGAGAGCCAAGTTTAGTCAATTTAAGGTATTATGAAGAGACTAAGAGCTCTGAAAGGCAAGCTGTTAAATCCTGCTGAGGTGCTTTAAGACCTCATGGTGTCCAGCTGTACGTCCTTTTCATCCTAGCCCACTCCTATGAGAATAAGAAGGAGAAGGAGTGGAGAAGTCAGCATGGCTTCAGGGGTTGTACTCGTGGTGACCATGAGATTGCACAGGATTTCTGTGATTTCTTATTAGCATGTAATATAGAGAGTATGCAATATAGTACACTAGACAACTCCCCAAGATAATGTGGGTTATCAGAAGGATGAGCATCACTAGCTAAAACCCTGAGTAATATTCAGCATTGTTTCACTAACATAGTGAAGTCTATCGAAAGCACAATGAAGCCCTCACCTTGCTCTGCACTGCCATTTGGTCCTAGAAACCAGGTTTACCATATGCTACCTAAGATAATTTTTAAAAATTATTTATGATTCTGGAGTGAGCCAGAGCTGGTAAGAATTCCACCCCTCAGTACGCCATAGCACTGATCAGTAAGGTTTGCTGAGCGCACCTGTACTGGTCACAGGCAATGCAAAGCTGTCAGCCCACAGGGACTCCAGACTGTTCCAGTCTGACATTTTCTAGACTCTGTGGAAAAGATCCTCCTATTCCAAGTGGGATGCCTAACGAAAGGGGCAGCCTTACTGGTAGTGGTGTCCTTCACGAACAGGTTAATCATGTGGCTCAGGGGTGGTCTTCTCTTGGTGATGGATGAAAGTTTCCCCAGGATTGTTTCCTTAACCATCTCATCACTTGGCAAGCGGTATAAGGCCAAATAGTTCTCCTGCTTGAAAAGATCTTTAGCACCTGGTGTGAAACCTGAAATGTGAACATAAGGAGGAGAAAAATTAGGTTCTAACCAAAGCAAAAGATCCTCTCTCCTGCTTCTGCGCCACTTAGCTTGCACTCATTCTGACATCTCTCCAGCAACAGCTAGGTGAGCTGTGCTCACCATGCATCTGCACCGAGATGGCTCAAGATCTATGATGAAAAGCATTCCGAAGGACTAGATGTTATTAGTAATTATAGATTTCATGCTTCTGGTTCATTGAAGAGAGGAACTGTGGCATTGAAGGACAGGCAGAGAAATGAGTTCAGGAGCTTCCAGATTTTAACCTTAGTGTTACCTCTTAGCTTCCCTGTGCCTTGGTTTTCCCATCTATAAAATGAGCTGAGGTACCTCATATCATTTATACCCAAACTCCTGGTAAAGCATTACTGTAAAGGCAGGGCAGCTATCTGTCCATTAGCAGGTATTATTTGTCTCCTGATGAGATTGGCAGGCTCGAGCCAGAAGAATACCAAGCCGAGCCAGGGCTGGCTGAAAATATCCTTGATGACATTTGTCCCTTCAATAGTGTCTACAATGTCAGAACTTGCCAAAAGCAAATTCTTTAATAGACTCTTTTGGCAACTGAACAACAATAGAGTCAGCTCTGTAATTCCACCTTCTCCACAACCAAGACCAGGGAAGTATTTTTCTTGTGCTCTCTAAGGATTAAGTGTCTATTGACAGCTCTGATTCCTCTGTGTCCGCTCACCCAATTTCTCCTTACCTATTAGCCTGGCAAGCTCACAGAGGCCCCAGGGCACGTGGACAGGCAGCACGGCATTGTGAGTTTCCTGGAGGGCAATGTTGCAGAGGTGGTCAGAGAAGCGGCACAGGCGCTCTGTCACACTGGCATTACAGAGATTGAGCAGCACATTCAGACCCAGAGGTTTGAGGGAATTCAAGTGCATTTGCCAGTTGGAGTCATCAAACTGGATGCAGGAAGGGTTCTGCTGGTCTTGGGACAGGCTAAGCATCTCAAGGTGGTAGTCACACACAAAGTCTTCAGCCTCACAAGCCAAAACCTCACTGTCACCAACAACCTGGTCCAACAGACAGGAAAATTATAGTTGGTTACAATGAATACAGCTTGAGCCTAGAATCCCACAAGGAATTCCCAATTACATCCCCAGAAGGGGAGACAACACAGGTTTAAGTCTGTCTTACAGCTCCACAGAAGACTACTTGTGTGCCCCTTCATTATGTCTCACCTGAGTATGTTCCTCCTCTCCGCCCTCCGTGTCCTTGCTAAAACTCACATTGGACCCAGAAGGATGCTTGGTTCTGCTGTTTGGCTTTCGGTGGGCATGGGCATCAGGAGCCTTTGGAGGGTCACTAGACCAGTTGCTCCTCTCTTGCTCGTTGGCCACGTGGACTGTGTCTGGCAAGGGGCCAGAGAGCAAAGCATCTCTTTCATGGGGCTGCAGAAGACCAACAAAATGAACAGGGGCGATTCAGTGGTTGAACCTGAGCTGATTCACCTGCTCTTTTAGGACTCCCGTAGAAGAGGATCTCATCCTGCTGCCACTTTATCTTTTAGAGCAAAGAATTATGGCACGGGACTTCTCCACAAGCAAAGGGCCCCCTCTATAATACCACGTTGTGTGTGTCAAACTATGATTAGAGACAACATACTACATTATGGATTACATATCACTCACCTCGTCTTCCATCTCAGGATGGCAGAAGGACCGTGTAGAGAGCTCATCAGTTAGATCTTCGTGGCTATCATGAGGTGGTTCCACCTTCCCACTGAAGAACAGAACAGTCTCTGGGCTGGGGTTTGGCCAGGAAAGAATCCCCTGCTTGTCCACACAGCAGAGCACCTAGAACATCCCACAACACCGCCAAGAAAGCAAAATATCAGTGGAAACATGTCTGGGTGTTCATCCATAGTTGTAAATATCACAAGTTTAACAAACACACAGGAGGACAGACGTCTCTCCTTCACCAACTGAAGAAACTGCACCTAATAACTCTCCAAAAATCCTCGCTCTAGCAGGATTGATGGGTTGTTTAACACCAATTTTATTTCAGGAGATTGCAAAACTAGGCATAAAGACCACAAGAAGGAAACAACTACTAAGGACCTGAACCAGCTGGTTCTTCAACAGGAGCCAAGAGGGTTATGGGACCAGAACCAGAGCTGGAAAATGCAGACATCTGTTAGGTGCCACAGAGTACCTCTAACCATTTTAGCCTGTAAATGTGCTGCTTGGACAGGACAAGACAGTTGTAAACTGTTCTACAAAGGTGACTGAAGGGTTTCTAATTCTAGCACAGTGAACTGATTGCTAACAGTCTGGGCTCTGGGAAGAAAGACATGAACGATGCAAATGATGCATCGAGGTAGGGCTCCTCATTCTGACAACCCAGCAATACTCACAGTGACAGATCCCAGACTATGGAGCAAGCTGGAAGTGAAGCTCAGAGTTGGGGATTTGCCTTTTAAAACACAGAGGAAGTGGCTCCAGATACAGCGTATCATTTCCTGCCGATAGAAGCAGAGGACATCAGCCAGTTAAGGACTCATTCAGTGAAAGATGAGGGGAGACGAGGAAAAAAGGGAGTATGACATTACCTGCTTTCAGGTTCAACACAGTGATACACTGTAAGATAAACATCGGTCTCCGTGGGAACCTGTTAACTGATACAGCGCTGATGTTCTCAAGGGAAAGGCATTTCTTCCTCCTTACAGAGGATGCTAACAGACAGTCTGATTGCTGAATTAAGAATTCACTCAAACTACCTTTGTCTATCTAAAAACACAGGAATGAATTCTGAAGTTATTTTCTTCAGGGTGAATCAGTTGTAACCCTCTTAGTAATTTTTCAAAAGCAACTCGCATCCCCTTGGATTATGGAATTTGAGGCCTTAAATTTATGATCACAGCACTGCAAATCAGGTAAATGGAGTCACAGTGGTGAGGTGACCTGCCCAAGGTTACTTACTGAAGCAGTGACAATGTTGGAAATAAAGCCAAGGTGCCCTGACTACTCCGTCACTACGAATGATTGTAATCAACGTGGTAATAAACTGAAAGAAGAGGATATTTTGCAAAATTAAAATGTCAAATTGGCACCCTTCATCTTCCACACTTTCAGAGGGAGTCTGGATGGCAGCAATCAATCCAAGCACCAGAGCTGTATGTTTTTTCCTGTGTACTCCTAATGCCAGCAAAAAACCAGACTTGCATTACAGTGTTATTTTACTGCTTTTTAGCTGTTTTTCTCGAATGCTGTCACTGCAGAGCACTTCCCCGAAAACTCCTTAGATCAAGTTTCTTAAATCCTAAGGGTTAGTCCAGCCATAAACTCAAATGCAAAACAATCATTTTTTTAGGAAGATAAAAAGCTCTTATTTAAACCAGTTTATCATAAGCAAAAATAATACAGAGCTACAAAAGGAAAGAAGGAGATCTTTTCAGTGAGGAAGCTCAGCTCAAATCGCTACCTGACTTTCACACCCGAAAAACATCTCAGCAGAACGATGAACTGGCACAGAAAGACAACAAAATATTCAGCAAAGGAAGCGTGTGTGTGCATCCATGTGCCCCCCTCTGTGTGGCTGGGAGCAAGGAGATACAGATTGATTCTTATATATCTAGAGATTTTTAATCACTCCTGGAGTCCATCTGCCTCCTTATAGATAGGGGAATCTTAATGCCAGATTAGACAGAAAAGTGTCTTTCCTCTATCCATCTGTTTAATCTGGGTGATGCAATTTATAGAGTGGCCAGATGCAGTTCCTCTTCCTCCCCCAGAAAAAGGTCTCCTGAATGTTTTATTTGCCCCAGCTTTGGAAGCACAAGAAATGTGCTTAAGCTTATTAAGGAGCCCATGAAACAGGATCAGACTTTTAAAAAGCCTGAACATGCCACGGTCTCCTCTTCACATCTGCATTGGTGCCTACTGCCATCCCCTCTGTTCTTTGGTTTTGGTTTGAGGAAGGAGGTTTTTCTGGTACAAGCAAAATACTTCCCTTCTTTCTGACACACACCATAAAAAGTTTATTTTACTCCTGGAACAGGAGGACTTAAAAGAGGTACTTTTTTTCAGGACAGAAAAAGTTGATTTCAAACCATTTGTAGTATTCAGAAAAGCACAGCTGGGCTTGGTATCAAAGTCACCTCAATCTCTGGTCAGCAAAGCAGCATTTACATGGGAAGGGAAAGACATGCAACCTGCATGCATAGCAAATTAAAGCAGCAAATGAGTGACAATGGACAACTGACACAAGTAAAAAGGGTCTAGGAACAAGCAGGAGATCAGAGAGGAAGGGAAAGGATATAATGAAGTTCTGCAGTGAAGATGGAAGAAAACAATTCATAATAATAGTACCTGAGAAGATACCATCTCTGTGTAGCTGCTGAGAGTGTCCTCTGAAAACTTAGCAAGCTGCAGCAAGAGAAGAGATCAGTTACTATAATTGTGCTCAGAAATGTGTCAGGAGGAACATCCTTCCCTAAATACCGTGCTTTCAGAGAAAAGAAAGCAGGAGTCCTGCTCTGTGGGAATCACTACACCAAGGCAGACCAATAACTCACCACAGCAATTAGATCTTTAATGGACCATGTCTTTATCTACTTGTGAAGCACAGTCAAAGTGCTTGGTGCTGTACATCACAGAAGAACAGTCATTACCTAAATGTCTACAGAGAAAATAACAGCAATTAGACCCAGAGGAGGCTCTTTCTGGATGGTTATTTTTAGACAGAAAGAGCCAGGATTGACTGATCTGCTGTTAAGCTATACGGGTCAGTTAAAAGGAGGGAGCCGGAAGAGTGGATCTAAAAGCAGGTGCCTGGAGCACACCGGACACAGAGCAATGAGGTGATGTGAGTGGGATGTGGAGAGAAAATGAAAAGAAATTATAGCAGGTCACTGCCATAGGGTTCTTGAAATTACACCAAGAAATCTACTAACTCAAAATTTGCGCATCCATCACAAAGGAATTCCACAATAGATGCAATTTTGAAAAACAATTTACATATATTCATAAGTGAATATGGCAATTACATTTGTATGTAAATAAAATGACACCTCAAATAATAATTGGCACTTTCAAAAGGATCAGTTTAACAAAGCTGAAAAAAGCCAAGACAAATTTGTCAGAAATAATTTAAACCAAGAGCTATAAAGGATAATTATGCACTGTTTAACAATATTTTATTAAATTTTTAAAAAACAAAAATCCAATAGTAAAAAAAAAAAAAAAAAGTCCAACTTTGAGAGGAAGTGAAAACAGAAGTAAAAATGGACATAAAAATAAGAAAAAGTATACCAGTAGGTAATTGACACCAGTCCACTGCTTGCGGAAGACAGTGAAATTGCAAATGATATTGCAGGCGAGGCAGACGTGTTAAATAAATATTGTTATTCCTTATTCAGTGACATAATCATACCATATGATAACTATGAAATATTTTCCAGTCTAACACTTGCTACTGAAAGTAAATATGTTTAAATTAGCAGGTCTGGACAACTTTCTGACTGTTACTGCTGATTTTGCACAAGGCTTGAAGCATGGATTAAGTTATGGAAGAAAGCCAATGTGGTGCCAATGCCTAAAAAGGGTACAGAGAACAAACCAAGTGACCACAGGACCCCAGACAGACTTTAATTACAGACAGAATAACAGAGCAGCTAACATGAGACTCAATTAAAGAAGTGGAATAATACAACCAGTGCCAAACACCACAATTATATGAGTAATAAATCTCATCAGACTATTGTGATATCTTTTTTGACAAAATTACAAATTTGGCTGATAAAAGTAATGCTTTTGATGTAGACCATTTGGTAGCTGGACTTGATACAAAATGCTTTACTGGTTTTCTAACAAAACCTAGAGTAATACTGGAGAAACAAGGCTCATATTAAATATATTAGAAATAGACTGTCTCCAAATAGAACAGAAACTGAGGACTTATTTGCAATAGGATGTGTTACGAGCTCAAGCAGGTACAAATTCTGGGTATTTTGTTAATAGCCTGAAAGAAAACTAAAAAAACATTACTGATAGAGACTGTAACCTATACAAAGTTTGGGGCAGGGTCCAATAATACAGAGAACAGACCACTGTTACAGAACTATATGGATTGCTTGGTAAATAAGCAAAACCACGCATACCAGCAGGCACGGAAGTAAGGTTGCATACCTAGGAGCAAAAATGAATGACTTACAGGATGAGGACGCCTTGCTTTTGGTAGAAAGCAATAACTCTCTAGATTTTCAGCTGAACAAAGCCTGGCCATTTAAAACAGTGCCTGAAAAGATCTAATTATTCTGAAACTTAGCACAAGCACAACTGTTACTGGAATATTTTGTGAGTTTTGGAGATTCATAATTCTACAGTGATCCTGAAGCACTGGAGAAAGCTAAGCGGAAAGCCAAGAGAAAGATTAGTGTGTTGGAAAATATGTTTATAGTCACTCAAGGTGCTTAAACTCTTTACTTAACCAAAGAGACGGTAAAAGGGAATGTGAGTAGCTACAACAGACCAGAAATTTGATTGACGTGCTCTTAAATCTAGGACACAAAAGACATAAATGTTCCAAGGGCTGGAAATCAGATACTACAAAAATTCCCACTAACATAGAATGTCCATTTTTAGCAGTGAAGGTAAATAATTACTGAAACAACCTATCAAAAGCAGTACAAATGTTTTCAAACCAACATCAAATTCCTTTCTAAGAGGAATGCTGCTGCAGTCCAACCATAGTAATGCAACTTGAGGCAGGGGCTCGTTTGAGGGGGCTCCGGTTTGTGTCCTGCAGGGTGTCTGACTAACCAGTCACAAGGGTCACCTATGGCCTTGAAAAACTGGGAATCAAACAGCTTGAACATGATGGGAGGGGGCAGAAGGTGAAGAGTGTCACGCAGGCTGAGTGACTGGAGAGGAAAGAGGGTCTTACCTGCTGCATTTTGAACAGAGTAGAGAGAAAGGAGGAGTGAAATAGAGAGGCCAAGAGAAGACTGCACTAGTCAAGGGGGAGAATGACCAAGGTACATCACAACAGTTGTTCTGCAGCAGCAAGGATGGAGGGTCATGTTTGAGATGTCACAGAAAGAGCTGGCTGGACAGAGTGAGTTGCCTGGACAAGCAAAAGGAGAAGACAGGAAAGAACACAAGGAAGGTGCAAGTATGAGTGACAGGACAAATGGGTGTGCTGAGAATGATGAGGCAGGGAAGCCAAGGAGCTCTGGCTTTTCCCAGTCACATAGCGTAAGGTTCCAAAGACAGAAACCAGGTGATGCTGAGGATCAGTGGGAAAGGTGGAGAAAACACTGAAAAGAAATGGTGAAGGTGCAAGTGCCTCTAAGGGAGGTAATGTGTGTCCTCTCGCTCAGGACAGAGGTAGCCTACTCATGTACCACCTATAGGAAAACAAATAGAAAACACAGACCCAGGGCCACAGAGGCCAAGGAAGGACAAGAAGGAGCAACAAACTTTGTCCAAGTACAGGCATAACAGAAGTCAGCACAGAAGACAAACATAGCACAGTGCATCTCACCAACACTGCTATCAGGAGAGAAGAACAGACATCCACCAGCCCATCCTGTTCAGGATCGCACAACCATCAGCCTACCAAACACCACTCCCCACACCAGCACAACCAGCAGAAATTGCTCTTACTCCCTGACCCACTGCAAAGGTCACGCCTGCAAGTGAAGCCCCAGAGCCTTAAGAAAAGGACTGTTCAGCCCACATGTTAAAACAGGGGATTGCAGAGAACCTCAAGTGTCCCATTCCTTCTCGGAGACTAAATGTTCCCCAGCTACAGCCACCACAGAGCATTTATCTCCCTGTTAACTCATCTGACATTATATTTAGCTGATAGAAAGCATATGCCTTGAAGAGATTTAAGGAATCACTTGTTATCCATAGACAGGTTGAAAAAATTAAAACATCTGTTCAAGAAGCCACACTGTGCTGCAGGGAGAGGGCATAGCTGGGACAACCAAAGATCCAAAAAGCTTTTACAATTACATGGACACATCTGCTGAATACAGATGTGCTCACTTCACAGAGCCTTTCTCATCTCCTGCCCTTTTTTCTGCAATGGTTTGATGTGGAGAGATACCTACCAGTGAGGTGGATGAGGCCTTGCTCATCTGGGCCAAGACTCTGGCTTCTCCAAAGGCTGTAGCAAGAATCCACAGGACAGGAAAGAGCAATGGAAGGATGGGTAGGACACCATTCACCTGAAAAAAAACCATTTGTAATCACCAGCAAGCACAGAGACAACAAGAAGTCAGACCTCTCACATGACATCTTTCCCACAACAGTGAGAGGATGGGTCACAGGCAATGGCAGGAAGGAAGGAGACTGCTTGCACTGACACCAGTGCAACAGAGGGAGAAGCACGGGAGAGGAGACACACACCCCCTTAGGGGTTTGTAATGAATGAGGCCATGAATAAATCACATCAACTTGCAGCCGTTTTTCCTGATGAATTTGGCATAAACTCTTACAAGTTTAAAGGCAAAGGATACCATATATATATATATATACACACAGGTACATACATGGCAAAAGAGAGAGCAAACAACGTAAAGGGCAGTCTAGGAGGAATGGCCAGGGTGTTGTCCTGCTCCACTGAGAGCTCCTGGATCCAGCATGCACAAGGGAGTGCATAGGATGCTGTCACAGGATGAAGCAAGTCACTGAGGGAGGGAATCGGTCTCAGTGGTGCTCTGGGGAGGTGTAAGGGAGATCAAAGCTCTCCTTTACCTGTAGCTGCAGAAGAGTGTACTGCCAAGAAGCAATTCCAGGAGCTTTGAAAATAAAGCGCACAGCATTGGTGATCAGGAAGCCAGCCTGCAATTCAAACAGAGATGACACCGTCAGCTAACTACCAGTGCTTGTAGGGAAGGAGTTTTCACTGCCTTGTAACATTCTCAGCCCTGGGAAAGTCTGGAAGATACGCTTGGTCTGCTGCTGCAGTTCCTCCCTCGACTCTGCTAGATGGCTCAGCATCTTTGCTTCTCTGAACTACCCAAGGTACACACAGTCTCAGCTGCATGAGTTAGCCTGGCCACAATTTCCTGTTGATGCAAACTCTTCACTTTCATTGACAAAACATGGCTATATTCAACAACAAAGGCTTGAAATGAGACCTACCAGTACAATAGGGACAGCATATTTCAGCATCACTGACTGTACAGTGAATCTCTCATTATCCAGGGCTGTCACAGGACGTGACAAAGCCATTTCCAGACACCATCTGAAAAAATGGAAAACAGCTTGAGATTTCAGCAACAAAGACCCTAACCCTGCACTTTCCTCCTAGTAGATCTGATTAGAACACTGCGTACATCCTGTGCTATGAGGGATGACCTTCAAAAGAGAAGCCAAGTTCTACAATAACAGCGTTGCATTTGCCATGGTAAATTTTCAGAGCTGTGGAGCGAACTCCCCAGGTCTCCTCATCCACTTAACAGGAGGGCTCCATCGCCCCAATGTGTACAGAAACTCCAGCAGGACATTCAGATATCTGTATCTCCAGTTGACCAAAGGGTGTCATATCGCTGGTTACATCAAATGCATGAAATCTGTGACCTCCCTGCATTGTTCAAATTTAGTTGTAAAGTAACGAGCTGAACAGTAATACTTAGCATATGTGTGGTTTTATATATTAGCCTAACCTACCAGTTAAGGAGGACAATTGAAGACAGACAGGAAGAGACTTATAGCATTCCCAGGGAGTAAAGAAAACATAGCACAGCATATTTGAAAATTCCTCTCCTGGACTGGTAAGTCTCATTCTTTGCCAACACAAGGCAGCAACAAGGACAAAAACAAGCTGCGGGGGCACTGTGCCCTGTATTTAACCCACCTGATGTTATCAATTATTGGGGTCTTCAAGACACGAAAGAGACGATACAGCTGAGGGTTCTGAGGTCCCTTCTTCACTTCTCCCCTTGGGGAGGGTGGAGGTGAAAAAGGTGGAAACAGATCTCCTGGCTCCAGAACTATGTGCTCATCATCCTGGAAAAAAAGTCAGAGCAAAGGCTGCAGAGTCAGGACCTCAGTGGAATCCTGCTGTGAAGGACAAGAGGCTTAGTCCAGCAGGATCCCTCCCACTGCAAGTAACACAATACGTGTTTGTCACACTTCCATCTCTCAGCTCTCAAAAATTCATTAGCTAAACTATTGCTTCAAACCTGAAGCAAAATGAAATGCTTGTGTTCAGACATATCTGGTTATTTCATGAAAAATGGCATTTGGAGTGAAAGCTGGGATAAAAAACAACAAATGTAAATTTCAAGCTTTAAACTTTTTCCAGTCTTCTTCAAGCAGCAAAATCTTTGCATAGATCTTGTAACTGATTTGTGAATTTAGTTCTATCCTAAGTATTTTATATTACCTTCTTTTATAATAATTCAGCAGTAAGGAGAAGGTCAAAGCAGACAAACTATTTCTCCACGTAAAAACCAGGATAAAGTAGGGGGTTTGTATGTCATATCAGCCCACTGGATAGATGCACTCCACTTATATTTAGCAGCACATTACAATTTCCCCTTGACCCGGAAGAGATGAAAATATGGTGCTTTGGTATCACATTGGTGTCTCCTGTCCACTGTGTTTGGGAGTTTATACAGAAGATGCAGTCCATCTAACGAAGCAGCATCCTTGTCTGAACTGGAATTTCAAGCTGTTTTCAAGGTCAGAAGAAATCAAACACTCCAATAAACTGTTCACTGGAAATTTGAGTATTAGCAAGAAAATCCTGAGAAATATATTGTTGCAGGCCAAGGAAATAAGACAAGCAAGTTACCTTAATCCCTCTCAGAGAAGCAAATGACTCCTGGCCTGGCCTCAAAGCGATGACATCTCCTTCTACTAACAGGCTCACAGGCAGGTTGACAAGATGACCATCCCTGTAGGCCCAGTGAAGGGACCAGGATGGGGCATAAGGCATGTGAAGGTCAGGGTACATGGAGTCTGGCCATTTCACCTCTTTGCTGAGTGTATCTGAAAGCACAAAGTGTGAAAGAATTAAGTGATAATAAATCGTACATCGATTTACATCCTGTAGCGGCTATAGATTCTCCAGTGCTAAGCTCAGTCCATTCCCATGATTTTTTATCATCTCTTTCTTCTTGATGGCTTTTTCCTCTCTCGCCACCCAGTATTAACAGCTAAACATAGTCATTTTATAACCTTAAGTACATACTTGTACAATGGAAAAGCTAAAGGCTGTCTTAAAACTGCCGCACTGAAATGAACTGCCTCCTCAGGGTCAAAAGCCCCCGCTGAGACGATGCTCATGCACAGAAATTTATTTCCTTCTGTTTTATGTTGTGGTACAACCCCACGTATTCTTCTCTCATCATCTGCTGCAAGGCAGATACTTGTGTAAGATACTGAGGATTCAAATTACTCCAAAGCACACACATAACAGACGCCTACCTGAAAACACACAGATTGGAAACACATGGCCACATGACAGCTCAAAATAACTATTTTACGGGACAGGCATGAATAAGACACGATTGTCACAGCCTGTTTCTGTGTAACATAGGGGAAGGCTAGTAAGCTCAATTAGTAACATATGTGATTGGGTTTGGAGAAAAATCCAATGGGAGGAAAATATAAATGCAAATAGACAGATGAATGAGACCTCACCATTTATCTTGTCAATGATTGTCTGAAGTCTCCTCTCCACCTCTCTGCACTTCAGCCTCTCTTGACGCCCGATCATGAAGAGATCCAAGAGGAGCAGGAGGAAGAGTGCCAGTGCATTAACTATCTCAGCACCTTGGCTTTGCACAGCAAAACAGAAGAAAGCAGAAAGCAGATGAGGTTTGAGTAAATGAGCAGAACACACTGCCAGCCACCCACAGAGACAAATGCACACCTGTTCGACTGTTTATTCCTACATCCCACAGACTTATGGCTAAAAAGAAAAAGCAGGGGAGCTATGATCACACTTCTTTAGAATAATGCCACCAGCGAAATCTGAACAGACTCAGTTAAAAAATACTCCTACAAATACAGTCAAGGCGTGCTGTGGCACATGTGACAGCACAGTAACTTCTCCTGTGAGCCACTGCTTTCTCCAGTTTCAAAATCCTTCCTAACTAGGATCATGCCTTAGGATTTTTCAAGGCTTAGGAACCCAGCAGAAACAAAATCTCAATCTCTCCATAGGACACTCTAGAATAAAGTTGTCTGAAATTTTGCAAAAGGGACTGATAGGGACAGAATTACCAGTATGAGTATGCTCACGTCTAGATGTCAATCCAGAACGAGGGACAACACTGTTATGTCAGCCACACACAGTGTCGAGACAATATAAAACTACACCTAACTTCAGTTAACCAGCATAGGTGTGTTGCTTACCTCCCCTGTGGCTGGCTCCCATAGCAGCACAGCAGCAACAGCACTGCCAGAAGCATCAGGGATGCACCAGGCCAGTGGAAACAGGAGCAACGGTTACCATGGTACAGAAAACTGCTCCTCCACACCTCCTACAAAATGAGAGCAGCTGACAATCAGCATTCATGAAATACAGAGTGAGACATTTGAAAAAAACAAGTGAGAAAGGGTGAAGCCAGGAGTTGACACTTCAGGGTGAACACAACTTTGTCAACCCTCCTCCCCGATCAGATATGTGAATGCTACAGCACTAACAGTTCCTCAGCTGGTGAGTCTGAGTGAACGCTCTGCTTTACTCTTGCTCGGAAGAACGAAAAGGCTTCTGTTCCGGGCCGTGCCATTGTCACTAACCCAGAAAGGAACACTTTTAAGTACTGTGCATAAACACCAGCACTTTGTATTCAATGCACATGCCAGACAAACATGGTGGGCAAGGGGAGATCACTCTTTCTCTCCACCTGGTATGGACTTGCCATTAGCAGCTCTCAAAGCCCTTAAATCCTCCACAGGTGAACCTGAGCTTCTGTAGAGCTCTAGCATCCAGGAGAGAAGTGCTGAGAGAAACATACCCTCAGGTAATTCCTTGCTTTGGTCCCAAGGACTGCAGCAGTTCTACACCCAGACACCCTGCAGTTTGGGAGGGAATACAGCCAACTTTTGTTTAATCTTTGGTTTACTTTGAGAAGGGGAAAGTGCGTGCCCAACCTTGTGCTGTTTGGTGCCTCACCTTCCATGAAGTCACTTTTTTCCGTTCCTTCTGATGCCCCTCCAGCAGTGCTGACAGCTGGTCTCTCAGGATCGTGAGGGCTTTCTTTGTGGTAAGGCCCAAACTTGAGGTCATCTCATTCTGAGGTGCCAGAAAAACAAACTGTTTAGTGCTTTCCTATTTCCTTTTTAGGCTTTTTCCTGGTGGCTGACTGAGCACCCTACCGTGAATGCCCTGCACTCATCATCACCAGTCTGATTCTCCATTTTCCTGAAATCATCTTCGCTCCTGTGAACTTTAGACTGCTGGCTGGAATGAGAGCACCTAGATCATATCAGGTAAACAAGCCGGTCCTGACTGTGCCAGATAAATGCTTTATCAAAGCACAATACCAAGTCATTTCTGCAAAACAAGATTCTAATCAGCAGAAGTTGGGGACAATACAAAGGCAGGCTGCTCAGCTCTGAGGTTACACAGGCTTGAACTGGTATCAGCTTGTAAGGACAAAAGAACACAGTTGTGGTAGAATTGTAATGATACAGGATAGATTTTGCTAACAGTAATAACAACTAAGTAGTAGAATATCTGCAATTCTAAACAAGAGTAGTCGGATCTCCACAAATCCCCATTACGAATTTTTGGTTATGAACTGTTCCTCTGCGGCTACTTTGACACAGAAACCCCCAGATGTAAGTGCTAGGCAATGCATCAGTCCAGGCGGAGACAAGACTCCAGCATGAACTCCTCCTTTTACAAAAGGAAACAATGGGGATTTAAGTGCTGAATTGTGCAAACATACCGGGCTATGGAAGCACACAGTCCAGCTCACTGCTCCCTCACTCTTCAGCAAAGAGGCAGCAGCCTGAAAGGACGCAAACCAAGAGCGTGCCATCTGGTGCCAAGAACAAGAAAGTGGGGTAAACGCTTGCATTTGCGGGGCAAGAACACAAGCACTTACCTTCCTTTCAAATGACAGAGGCTGCTGTGAGGTACTGTGGGTACCAGACCACTGAAAGTGAATCAACAAGGACAAGCAGGCAGGTGGCCAGGAGAGGGCTGGAGCAGATACCATGGTACCGGTCAACAAAAGTTCTCAATTTGCATTTGATGTTTTAATACAAACACCCTGCGGGTGTACCGCGCATAGGATATCCTGCACGTTAGAAATGCTCAGGTGTATCACACTGTTTACAGAGTACAGAACGCAAAGCGGGCAGGAAACTTCTCCCTCCGGTCCCCAGCAGAGTGACACTCAGCCCAGCAAATACAGCTCAGGCAGGAGCTGCAGCTCTTCCTGCTGTTGCAGTCGCCAGCTCTTCTCAGCCCTGTCAATGAATCCCCCACGGTCTCAAACTGCAGCAGCTCTGCTCCTCGGGAGCTGCATGCACGCACCCAGCCCTGCGAGTGCAGCTCAGCTAGGATCTGCACTTTTCTTCCTGTTCCTTAACTGAGTGGTTTCATGATGAACATTTATCAGAAGCTAAATCTCGGACTTCAGACTCATTTGCATTGACGGTCCAATCCAAAACTGTAACGTAAGTATCAAGGCACAGCAGATAGATGCTCTTTAAACCACCACCTACCATACACACACTCCCTCCTTATCAGGGACAACTTGAAACAGCGAATTCTGGCCAGGCAGAGTCTCGCAATGCTGCTTTAGCTGCACTTTTACAGAACTAAAAATAATCCTGCTGTAGTTTTCATTCTGTGTCAGTTTTAGGAATAGAGGAAGCAGTTCGATGTTGTTCTTGGAAGCAGCCCAGGTAACATCAGCACAGGACTAAACATAGGAGTCTCTCAAAGGCTCCCAGAGGAGAAGATGGCAGGCAGCGTAGCTGGCATCAGACAGGCTGCTGCACCACGGGAGCGCTGCGAACAGGAGTGCCTGCGAGCAACACCGAGCACGGACACAGGTTTCTCTCTCTGCTGGCTGCTTTGGGCTTAGCAAAGCACCCACAAAAACACTCATCCTCTCCAACACAGGGACAGCAGGCAGAGAAACAGAAGACATAGAAGGAAAGGCAGCGATAATAAGAGGGACTTTGAAAAGCAAAGTCAGCTTAGACTCTGAGCTGGTTCCAATGGATACATCAAGAGCTAGAGAAGAAATGAGAGGAAAGCTGCGTTTAATGCCAACATCTGCCAGCACACCATGCCTGGAAAAAGAAACTGCCGCATCACAGCAGGCAGCCCGCCCACAGAAACAGGCAGCAAATCTAGAGGTGATCAAAAGGTTCCTGAAATACTTGCACACCTGCTCCAGGCTTTGCATGGGAGTTACTGTTCTGCCGTAGTATCAGCCAAGGTAAGGGCAGCCACGGAGGAAGGGGGCTGTAGCAGGTGGGGAAGAACAAGTGCAGAGCATGGCAGGGCTGGGGAGAAAGAACAGCAGGAAAGGCAGGGGTTGTTAAAAACCCATCCTGACACCTCAAGCATGGAGTATGCAGCAAAGCAGGCAGAGCCTGGTAAACAAACACTGCAATAGTGTGAGCGAGAGGCTGCCTGCAGTGGCTTGGACAACCTGCTGCCGGTGAGCACCCAGGGAAAGCGCTTGGAACCAAGGAATGAAAGGGACAGGCGAGAAGAGCCACCCTGAGCTCCTGGCAAGGGGCAGCTCTAGGTTTTCACAACATCAGCTCCTAATGAGGCATTTTTCAAATGCCCTCAAGTAAACCTCTCCATATGGCAAACTCAGGCACTCTTAAGCTGTCCCAGAGGGATCTCTCCAGCCTTTCATCAGCTGCAAGTGCTCTTCCTGCCACAAAACAGGAGGTGAGCACCCCAGGGTGAGGAAGCCATTCACCGGAGGTGTCAGTTCATTAGTAAAAACCTCAATTCACAGCTCTGCTTCAGAAAGTTGCTTTCAAAGAGTAACCTGCTAATTTTCAGTCAAACCAAAACCAGCAAGACATCACCTTCCCACCCAGATGCCCATATTTAGCATAGGGCTTCCTCTGAAGAACAAAAAAAACCAAGACACTAAATTCCAGGTTACAGCGAAAGCAAACCCCTGATGGGTATCAGGAGGCATTTTAAAAGGTTATTACTTTCCTTTTGACCATGCTGAAAGGGAAAAAATCCTGAGGAGAAAATGAGCATTGCTTCCTCCTTTGCCTGGAGAAGCTGGAGAGCACATGAGCCTCTAAGTGCGCTTACGGCTCCGCCGGAGCTGACCCCTGCCCAGGCCATCGCAGCCTTAGTCTGAGGTGGGACTGAAGCCAGGTAAACACGGGATGATTGCAACCCTCTGCCTTGCGGATGATACAGCTGTAATCTGCAGGGTGGCTGTTAGGGGAAAACACACAGTGCAGGAGAATTTTTTTTGTGCATGGGAGTTCATTTTCTAAAGGGAATGAGTGTGCTGAGGTGTGGACTGGATGGGAAGATGCAAAGATGTGTGAATTTCTGCACTTTCAGTAAATATCCTACATGTTAAATTACTGCTTAACTTGCCTGCAAACATTAGGGAAAGGGAACCTGAACTAGATCTAGCAAATGCCCAGGTTTAGGAGCTGGCTTGGCTCTTCAGGAAGGAGAAAAAAAGCAGCTCAGCCTTAGGAGACAGGGAGCCACAGCGTCTGTAGACTTTTCTTTGCCTTCTCTCAGTTGGCCTTCCATAGTTTGACAGGGGGAAACTCGTTGCCTGGTTCACAGCAAAAAAGGTTTCCTTTGCCTTCCTCGTGGGCTGCAGGAACATTTTCAGACTGATAGGTAGGAAAAGAGTGGTTATCTTCTGATTTTTCCTCCCACAATGTGAAGTTGTTCCTGAGCATCACCACCTACTCATGTCTGCTTCCCGCAGCCCACCTCCATCCTCACACAAAATCACCACTGGTTCCTGATCTCTCCTCCTAAAATTCCCGTCCTGTTCTTTTACAGATAGAACCATTCAAGAATATCTTAAAAGTTTATCAGCCATTCTCACACTCACTGCTATCTGATGAAAGACAGAGCTCTTGCTCCTTCCTTGAAGAGGAACAAACAAGCAGAGGTCAGAATGTATACAGGTGAGAAAAGGACACAAAATATATCAAGTCCTCTTGTATTTTCGTGCAGCCATTACGCATCCATAGTAGCATATTTCTTTGTTGTGCCAGTAAATGTTGACATAATATGTGGTGTTGTATCATATGTGCCAAACATATTTTTTAAATAACACTGGAACACAAATATATTATTTGCTCTACAGAGCAAAGTGGGTTGAATCATCCTCCATCCTTTGTGAGTTCAGCCTCTTGCAGAATAAGGGCATCACACGGAGACTGCTGTACACTTGAATATTAACTGCCTTTACAGAGATTGTTTAAACAAATAAGAAAATAGAAACAGAAGATTTGCTAGAAGCTTCAATTTTCATAGACTGCAGATCCACCCCTCTGATTCAGAGCGGTATGGAGAACCCCTATGAGGCACCTGTCAGATTGTTTCCCTCTTTCCAGGCTGCACACACCAGGCCCTTTTTTAATGGTTCTACTCAATTGCTTTTCAGATTTAAACAGTTGGAGGTGGGAAACTGGGCAACAGAATGTTCTTCCTTTTTCCGAGAGCTATTGTGCATTCCTTAGCAGAAAAAGAAGGCAGTTTTTAATTTAACAATGACATTTTGCAGGCTATTAATCTACTTCAGGGATTACACCTTCTGAAATGTAAGCATTATTCAGTTTCAAAAACACAGGAGGAGTAACTCCACCAAATATCTTTGCATTCAGTGCTGTAAATCACGTTCTTTCTTAGGATAAGGCACAATATGACACATAGTGGGGTTTTTGCATCTCATCTGAGAGGACAGCAGACATACACACAATGCAGGCCATTTCTTGGGGGAACGTTTCTTACAGCAGGCTAGTGCTAGAGAGGGACTTATTCTTGTTCTGAAGCAAATCATACATCAGTATTCTACAGCTCTGAACAACTGCAGCTGCTGAGTTAGTGCTCAGACTGCCTGAACTGGGATAACCATGCTACAGAATGATACAGATGTAGGCAGCAAAGCTAATGTATATTCCACACGGGGTAAAATTTTCCCTTTGCTGCCTAAATCCTTGGCCCCTTTTTGTCTTTCTTAGTGCTCACCTGGTTACTTTTCAAAAGAGATCTGATCCCGGACTCCTAGCACGTGTGCTTCTCTAGTGACCCAGGCTACATGAAGCCTCCACCCTGACAC
>NW_010125934.1:0-14801 GCF_000699245.1 Pterocles gutturalis | reverse complement strand
ATTCCTGCTCCACAGGATGATCTTTTGATTAAGACTCTGCACTAACTGTCAGGACAGCTGGGTTCTGTTCTTCCTTCTGCCACAGATCGATGCATGACAGTGTGAAAATCGTCTGTTCCTCTGTGAAACCTTAGTTTCTCATCTCTATAATGGGACTATGAACTCCCTACCAGCTGTAGGCGTTGTGAAGATTACAGTGTTCACCAACCCACCTGAACACTACTGGAAACCACAGAAAAAAGAAATACGTGTCGATACCTGCACAATTCAAGCAGCTTAATCAAGCAGATCATGGCTCTGTGGGGACCACTGCCTTTAAAACTGGCCATGCTGGGAAAGGTACCAGAAGGCACAAAGAACACAGCTGTTAAACTTGGTTTAAATGCCACCTGACATGAGCTTGGCAGCCACAGCTGAGCTGTTGGTGGTCTCAAATCAAATGGAACAAGCAAAGTCTTCAGCACAGCAGTGCCCAAATTAATGGACAGAGCAACAGTCAACAACTTTCTCTTTCCTCCATCTGCAGCAACAGTGTGCAAGGCAGCCCAGACCTCCCCCTGCCCCTGGACAAAAGAGCCCTCACAGTTCGGTAACGGGGTGCCTGCAGGGGTTCTGGTGCAGACACTGGCTTTGAGGCTCCCCGCAGCTCATTGCAACAGGGCCTGCAGACTTCCCCTGCAAAGAGACACAGCTGCAGGAGCACAGACCTCTGAGAGATCCGGCCAAAGCAACACTAATCAGCCATCTGAATCACCACTGCATTTTGGTGCAAACAGAGTCCATTTTAATCCAGACAGTGACATTCAGATTTTGTGCTCTCCGTAAAGCACAGAGGAAGATGACAACAGGCACGATCAACCTTTCTACACAGGTACTGCAACGCCCAGCACTTTGCTGCTCCCTCAGCTAGCAGCAGCTCAAAGGCAGAGAAAGAGGCAACCGCTCCCCAGGTAACAGCCCAGTTTTGAGCTGTATATTCCCTGGTCTGTCTCTTCAGCCCTGTTTGCAGCAGCAAATCCCCAACCATAGCTACCTGCCCCACCAGGCTGCTGGCAGGATGAGGCAGTGTTTATGCAGTGCTTTGAAGCTCACCTGTACTATGCAATTATCGAGGTTTAATTACTGTAATTTATCCAGTTACAGTATTCATCCAAGTTCAGAGAGCAGTTAGGGGTCCGTGTTCTGGCTCCAACACACAGCATACTGCTTTAAGCCAATGCAGAGCTTACTCCAGAGGATGCTAATTCCCTCCCAGAGGCCAAGGATGCTCAGAAATCCACAGAACTTCCACACATCTTTTACCCCTCCAGTAAGTTTTCTTCCCATCCCCACTTCTTAGCTGAAGACTTTGAGGACTAAAACTAAGACACAGCGTAGCAGGTGCACTGCGAGACATGTTTCACAGGGATAATGAGGTTCAACAGCTACAGATCAAAGCCCATAGAAAAAACAAACAAATTTAAGTCATGAGGCAGAGGGACAGCAAAGCAGGAGTCAGCAGCTAAAATTATGTTTGGCCCCTCCTGTTCGTTCTAGGGTTAAATCTGCAGTTTAAAACAGAGGTTCTTTCCCCATCACCTCCAGCACCAAGCCTTTCTCTAGCTAAAATCATCATTCACTGTTTCATGTCCTGCCATAAGCTCTTTCCCCAAACCATCAAAGCTTTTCATGCACCATCACATCAGGCAGGATGCAGGCTGGGGAGGGAGAGAGGGAAAGCCATTTTGAATTTAAATGTTATGGGAGAGAAACTTACTTTGTGGCATTTGCCTTGGCGGGGGATCCAGAGATCGGCCTGCTTGAAGAGCATCTGGGCTGAATTCCTGCGCCACTTCCCCAGCAACTTGCACTGCTGCTGCCCTCCAAAAATGAGAGAGCAAAGAGGGAGAGAGAGCAAGACTGTGCAGAGCCCAGCACTGCAGAGAATGAGACAGAAGCAGCAGAGTGAAGCACCAGTCTGCTGATTAATTCAGCCTGTTTCCAGTCACGCTGCAGATCCAGCAAGGAGGCGGTGGATGGGGGTGGGGGATGAGGGAGAGAAAGGGGAAAAAAAAAAAAGGCAAAGAGAGAAGAAAGTTTGCCCAGGATAGCACAGATGTCTGTTAGAAGGGTCCATTCATTAGCCAGAGCCGACACAGCCAGAATCCCTGGGTTCCCCGCCTGTAGAGACACATATGCATGCACAGTAAGGGCTGATGCTGACAGGGGTCTGTGGAAAAGCAGATGGCAAATCAGACAGGACAAAGTGCTATAAAATACACTACAGGGGAAGGAACACCTGAGCAGGCAAGGAAAAAGACTAGATTGAGACAGAGACACCCAGGAGTACTAACTCCCCTACATAAATGTAGGAGAGTCGTCCAGATGACTCTGCAGCTTTGGATTCAAACTCAATTTAAAAATACAAGCATTTGCTATTTAAACAAATTGAGATGGTTACAGGTCCAGTCTAGAGTGTTCCCTTCCTCTTCTCTTGTTGATAGACAAAGCAGCAAGAGCCCCTCTCAGCATCCACTATTCATACATCCCGAGCCTCACAATCTAAACCCAAAGGTGCACACACACTCTTCACAGCCACGCGCCACGCCTGGGGCTCCCCGTTTACTGACACTCGGGCAGTGACGCAGAGAAGGCAAAGGATTAATGTAGAAAGGGAAGGGCTCCCTAGCATGACAGGTAATGGGATAAAAAGGCCCTTGGAGGTGGAGAAGGAATGAGCCTTTTCTCTCATTCTCATCTTTTACAGGAATGCTTCCTTCTCGTTGTTGGAGGGAAGCACCTTTGTAAGTGGGTTTTTATGTAGCTCACTTCAGTGTTGTCCTAATTCTGTCTGGAGCTTTCCAGTTCTGCAAAGCAATCACTAAACCAATTATTTTCATTTCACATAGAAAGAGGCAAAGAATTGGCCCAGCCAAAAACCATGTCAATAGCTTGCCAAGGATTCCAGTCGGTCAGTATAGAATGGAACAGACAGGCACTGGAAAAGCTTCCAGTCTCAGGATATCCCTTAGCTTTGAAGAGCACGTGCAGGTGTCAGGACTCGTCTGCACTCCTTGGCCAAGCTCTTAATTTCCTTTCCTTCCCTGAGATTCAGACGCCTAAATAGGCACAGCCCATATTCTGTGTTTAAGCCAGAAGTGGAGAGATTAAGAGGTCTCAATATTTACAAAAAACGCAACACAGGGTCTAATTATCACCTCTGTGTTGGCACTGAGCTACACGTTGGTATGTAATCTTACAAAGCTCTCAAAGCCAAAGTTGAAGGGAAGCAGACACTGCATTTAATGTAACTTCAGGAGAAAGCAGGGTGAGAAAGAGGCAAGACATCCTTCATCCTTCCATAGGGCATTTTGTTTCCTAGACAACAATTTTAAACCACAAAGAGGAACAAAATATCCAAATGGCACAATTTTTCCTTCCCTCCTCTTTTCCTGCTAATAAACTACTCACCTCCTCACTTCAACACAAAGAAAAAAGGAGAAAAAAGAAAAGAGCAACAACAACATGGGGTAAGAATGGACAAACTCTCACACAACATACATGTAACGCCCCTCTCTTATCACAGTGCTGGCTGAGCTGTTTCCCATGGCTCTGCACCTTCTGGAGACTCGAATTAATGTGAATAAAACAACTTGCTGGTGACAGTGCAATACCCAGAATAACCCTGGTGCTTCATGCAGTTAAGAAGTCCAAATACAACTTTCTTCCAGCTCAAAAACTACAGCTTTGGTCGTGAACAGAAAGCGAAATGGATCAAATCGCCTCTTCTTGTCTACCCCACTGGTGAGAGACCTTGCCCTGAAGTGTTTTGTGTAGGGCAGTAATTTGTACTTCCTTCTGATATCAGCTGGTATCATAAATTGCATCCGGATATGAAAGAGCAGAAGCCATAAACTTGAGAGCTGAAGATAAAACTGTGGTTTGAAATGAAAGGCTGAGTATAAAGGCAGGGACTGAGACCCATACAAAAACAGCAACATAGATGAGAGACGCCTGTGGAAAAAGGATCAGTTTGTGAAAAAGCCCTTGGAAGAGAGTTGAGGTTTTAGAGAACAGCAGGGAATAAAACCAGAGATGCAGTAACTGGCAAGATGAGAAGAGGAAAAGGACTTGGGCTACTTTTCAGTCCAAAGGTAGGACTGCAGCTCTTGTTAGGCATGCTGGAACAAGATAGCTGGGACCAACAGTGCTGTAGCTGGAAGAATGGGGGGGACAGCACAGGCTCCTTGAATGCGCTTCCGGGCTCTGGCCAGGAGGCTGGGTGCTGTATCCAGGCTGCAGCAATTACACTGGGATAATACAGCTCAGTTGTTATGGATGTTGTGGATAATTTTTAATAGTTGTGTTGCTGCAAATACAGCCTATGTCTAAAGTAACTCAAACTCATGAGCCTCACACTGGTCTGTGGCAATCTGTGCTGCTGTCTGTCTTGGTATATGCTGAGCGGGTCTTAGAGCACAGATTCTGGCACCTTTCACAAGTATTAAATTCACTTCAGAAATACACAGAAAATTAAAAAGTCAGGAGAAGAGGGGAAAGGACAAGACATCAGCACATTTAATTTAAGAAGGTTTTGGCACTGCTCCTAAAACACTCTCTGCCTTTCTCTGCAGTGTCTGGCTTTTGGCAAAAATTGGAGGGCAGCCTACATCACACCTGACAAACTCTGATCCTCAGCCATTTCTGATAACGGAACTGTATTAGCTGTCTGGAGCCAGAGGACAAGGCTCTCATCCTTCTGAGTGACAGATGTCTGTGCTGCAGCAGTGCTCTGAGCAAGTCTTCTGTTCCAGGAGTGCTAGCTCTTCATCACACGCATATATTAGAGCAAAGAGATTGCTTTCAACTAGATTTGGGACTGATGTTTTCACTTGGGTTCATTTTATTTTTAGCAATCAACCTATCACAGCAAATTTACTACTGAGGTTACACAGCAGGTTAATTTGTTCCCTTATCAGCATATATGTGTCCAAGTTCTTCACACTGTAAAGGAAGATGGATTTCACCGTAAAGGGCATGAAACAAGGACCTGTAGTATTGAAAAAAAACATATGAACAAACTCCTTAACACCAAATAATATACTACTAACGAGAATGAAACCATGGTCTTTCCTCAGAACACAAACAAAGTAAGTTGTAAAACACAGCTGTACGTATCAATGATTTTTTTTTAATTCCTGTTGAAAAAAGTGTGATGATCTCTTGCCTTCACGTTTTATCCTCATTCAGAAAGGAGGGAGAAAAAACTTCAGGAAGTCAGGAGAGGAGACTTCAGAACACCATGACTCCCCCAGGAATCTCCTTGTGCAGGACACTTTCCTAGTAGGCCTTTTAAAGGTCTACAACTGTGTCCACGCTGCTGCCTGTCCAGCAATTTGATATGCCCTCCCTGCACCGTACAGTGAAGAATGTCATATGAGGAAGAGAGAGACGAACCAAAGAGGGTGACCTGCAGTGAAAGTGTCCCCGCTGCACTCTGCCGTGGCTGCAGCAATGCCGGTGTCGGCGCTCTCCGATCCTACACAGCACACACCTCTGTACAGGATGGTAATTGTGTCATCTCTTAAAATGATCCATACCAGACTAGCCCATGATGTCATTAACAAGAGAATAAATAGATAATTATCCTCACTGGAATGTTACCTCCATAATACTACAGCAATTTGATATAAAACAACACAGCTCAAACACGTCCTCTGAGCATACCAGCACCAGGAGGTTCAGGCATGAATGATCCCAGGCCTGGTCTAGCGTACCACAGAACAGAAAATCCAGCAAACAAGAAGTCTAGTAGGCAAGTGCAGGAGCGGATGTGAAAACCTGAGTACCTTCTAAGTCACTTACTCTGCTCGAGTGATCTTTTAGAATACATCTGAGTCTAGGTGATTATTTAACAGGTACTTTGCACTAATGAACAAAACTACTTGATGCTGGAAGCACTGTAAACAAAACAGCAAGAAAGGGATGCACGCAGAATAACAGAGAGACAGCAAATATGACCTGGCAGACAAAGCTTACAGTGTGGTGGAGAGAGAGACACCCAAAAGGAGAGCCAAGAATGTTCTCTTACCAGAGCCAGTTGAGAGCTTGGCGTCTATAATGTTCTCCACTGGTCTCAAACTAGCTGTCCCATTTCTGGTTGGGATCCAGAATAAGGATGAATTCACTTTTTTAAGTGAAAAATACATTTAATACTCAGGTGGCTGATGAAACATGGCTAAAACATAAGTGACCAGCAGACTACTCACTAAAGTGATCAAAATAATTTTACTTTTGAGAAGCAGTAACATGTGCCAAGTTTACAGTCTCCTGGCAGCCACAGCAGATATGTCTTTTTAGCTTCTATAGCAGCTATTCATGAAGATCTCTCTCTCTTCTTTTTCCTTTGAAGCTCAAAGCGTGGCAAGATGGCAAGAGACAGATTGCCCCTCCATACAATATCTAGACTTATCTGGCACTTTCTAAACCAGATCTAGAAATACTATCCTACAGCACTCCCTAGAAAGACATGCAAGTGCCCAAGAAATACAGACACTTATCATCAGAAAAACTGGACTCACATGATTTCATTACCTTAGTTTATTTTAAAAATCTTCTCTGTGAATTCAGCCTCTCAGATAAAGCCAAGCTAAGTGTCCCGGGGACTGAAGCCCTAACTTAAACCTCAAGAAAGACACAGCATATCTGGCAGCATATAATTCACATGTGTTGTTCCACCATGGTGCCTCAGTCCCAGCCTGCAAAGGACTTACCTACTGATACAAGCATGTACATCCCTAGGAATGTGAAGGTGCCAGAACTCTCAGCTTTGATACTAACCATGGATTATACCATCTCATAACAACACGAAATGGTGAGTCTTGATCCAAAATAATGAAAGACAATTAAAAGGACTCAACATTCCCTTACGGAAACCTACCTGACACTTCTCCTTGAGGTCCATGGCTCTGCAGTTCTGTAAGCATGTCCAGCAAAAGGGGATTGCTCCTCAGGGGAGAATGTCTCCTAGGTAGAGATGAGCTTGGCTACACTTATCACATCAGCATCTGTGGAAACAGAAGGGGAACCAGTCAATCTTCCCATATCGCTCCCTTTAGGGCAACAAAGTGATGAAATTTGCAAAATTCAGATTACAAGATTAGTCTTTAAAGAAGGAGAACTGGAGAGCTGAAAGTGCTTCTAACAGTACATCAACCCTCCCCTTACTCAGAACTGATCCCATTAGTGTAAGTCTCCCCCCAAAACTGGCAGCAGTAGATGAGTGAAGTTCCTTGCAGCTCAGAGTAAGATTATTATTGCAGCCCTGACACACTTTTGGGCAAGCCTCCAAAAAAAGCTGACAAAGCGCTGGATTCCACCAGGTGCTGGAGCATGCAGTCACCCTCGGCTATTTGTCTTGCTATTCTTATCTACCAGGAGCTTTGTCCGGCTAATCTCTAATGAAGCCTACAGTAATGATTCTTCCATTTACTGAACAACACATCCAGCCTCTGACAAGGCTGTGCTGCTAGGGCTGAGCATGCATCTGACCACCATTATGTAGGCCAGAAGTCATAAAAACAATTCCAGACAACTAGGGCCTTTTTTGTTGTTGCTCTTTTTAGCAAAACTGGGACTCTTAACAGAATTGAGGTAGAAAGCAGCTCTGGAACTTACATCTTTCTTCTAGCCCATCTTCCCCTTGATCTCCTATGGCACAAATTTGTTCTCCTTCCACATGCAAAATGTCTTTTCTGGTCAAAACAAAGGATCTGTGTACTTTGCTCTAGAGGATTCTCTTATATATAAGCACAATGAGATATTATAAGATTATGCTATGATTGGTCTTGGGCAAGTCTGTTAATTAGTAACTCTTGGTTCTGCTTTTCAGTACCACACACAAACTCAGGGCTTGGCCATATACTTCTCATAAACCCAAACAAACAAGGAAGCAGCTAGATCTGCAAATCAATCCAAACCACCCACACATTTCCTAGATACAACAGGACGGGTTTTTGCCAGCTGAGATTTACTACCCTGGTCTATACCATACTGCTTTCTTCAAAGAAGGAGGATTCTTGAGATCCCGTCCTTGTGGCAGTCACCTACAGCACTACTCTCCGTGATGCTACGTCCTTTCAAAGAACACAAAAGGCACCCAAAGCTTACTCAGAAAGCCACTGCTGCCCCAGGCTGAAGAGTTAAATGTCAGTATTTCCCCTCAGGGAGGCAAGTCCTGCACCTGCATTCCAGGAAGCAGCAATCATTCAGTATTCACACTGCTGGTTATCAAAGAGCTGCTTGCAGTACAGCAACCAGCACCTGCAAGTGCCATTTTTTGGCTGCCGGCTGGCTGGCATGAGCCCCAACTCTGGACTCTGCCCTACTTTTCTGTCCTGTGACCCTTGTCAATGTGTACACAGGGAGGGAATGAAGCTATTTTCAGTCACTTTGTATCCCTGCCAGGCCAATTAGCAATTGCAATGAGGGGATCAGACAAAGCTACTGGAGCGGAGCTGACAAAGAGAGCTGGGAGTGGGAAGGAGGAAAACCTACTCTTCTATGCTTGCACACAGCCCCTTAGAGCCTCCTATAGTCCTTTAGCGACTTCAGTATAAGGGAAGCGAGAGCAGATGATTTTAAGGAGAAAATGGTCACTAACAATAAAAGGGCTACGAAGTAAATCCATGATTCTTCTTTTTACTCCCTTCTGACAGATTTATTATTAGTAGATCTACTGAAGGTTTTACGCACCGTGCTCTCACTCATTCAAACAAAGCTAAGCACCTGAATTTCTCTCTGGACTTCAAAAGCATAATTATCTGTGACACAACTGAGCAACTGGGAAAAGTCACAAAAGCAGAACAAGGAAAACCATCCTGGACTGTTTGTGCTAATCCCATGGAGCAGCGGTGGGTGGCTGCGGCTGGAGGGCAGGGGGCCACGCAGGGAGGCAGCTGGCAGGAGGCAGGATTTGCTGCACTGCCATCAGTGACATTCTGTTTTAGGCAGCAAACTGAAATGTGATCCTGAATGCAAAATATACCATTCCTTAAAGTTCAAGGCACGTCATCCGCATGCTTAGGAACACCACCCTGAAGTCCTGCAGCACTAGGAAGCAGGATGCACAACAAGGGTGTTAAAAAGATGAATAAGAGTGAATACTCCCTACCTAGAGAAATTCAAAAGCTGTTATAATGAACAATATCACAAAAGCTTGTAAAAGTAATCAATGGTGCATGCAGCACTGCTTCATCATCATACGTGCTCTCAGGGCTTTTCCAAAATCTGAACAAGGCGGCCCGAAAGCCAGCAGCAGTTCAGTTTCTCTCACATCCTCAGTTCAAGGTGGCAGCAATCGTAGACATTTCACACAGAGAAAGCCAGAAGCCAAGTCTTTCCTGTGCCAGTCTGGATATACAAAACAAGCAGAATGTTTCATTTTTCAAAGTTTAAAAAGGGTTTTAATTTAGAACCAAGAATTCCACACACAGCTAATCCTAGAGAGGTTGGATATCTTAGTACTGGGATAACTGAAGCCAAAAGGCTACAGGTTACAATGATAAACCATCCTCCCTCGATTTCTGCACCAGGATTGGCACTGGAGCCATATAAAATGGGACTGGCATGCTTTCTTTCAAATGCCTAATTTTTCAAAATAAAAAGTATGCAAGAATGTTGCAGGAATTATGTCATACCAACTAAAAACCTCATATGCATTACAGAGGTCTTGCAAACACTCAGAAAATGTCTTCATACAATGAAGCTGGAGCAGTTAATGAATTCTGTGGGCAACTCCATCCCTCAGAAGGTCTTTGTGTGCTCCCCTCACAGACTCTTCCATTTCAGGGACTCCTGTAATTCCCACCATCAGATGTGTCTCTCCATCACCTCTACCCAACAGCAGGGACTTGCTACACTCTGGACACATCCTAGAAGATTTGTGCATTACCATTCCTTCTACACTAGACTATCTGCCTTCCTCTGTCCTCCCTGTTCTTATCTCTCTTCTGTCTGCCCAGGCAATTAGTCACTCACGCTGCTGACATGTTAAGCTTTGCCAGACAGCAGGGCAGAACTGAAGTGGGACTGCTTTGCTGGAACATGTTAATGGGCGTCAAGAATTCGGCCGCAGACAACCAGAGATGCCTGAACAGGCGGTTGCTCTAATCAGACACCAGAGCTCCAAGTGCAGCCAGTTTACCCCTTTCACTCTCCCAGCACACTCCATCCTCCTCAGGATTCTCATGCCTAGCACAGTCTGTGAAACTTGGAAACGGCTGGATGTGGCGTTGGAGGGTCATCATGCTGTGTCCAGCCTGAGAAACACAAATTGTTAGATAGAGCAAAACCCAACACAGGGTCCACCAAAAAAATAACTCAACCCAATGAATACAGCAGTAGCAGCAGGCTAGCTTTCTGAAAATCCCGTATGCCGAACCAGCAATAGTTAGCCCATAGCTATGTGGAGAGGCCCGCAGTGCATGTTAGAATATCTTTATTTTATATAAGAATGCACGAGTTCAGTGCTCAGTTTTCCCATGTGTATCTCATACACAGACCTTTTCAAATCTGAAACATACATTCCCATCACCACAAACTCATTTCTGTTTGGAAGTGCCCTGAGGGAAGAATGAGTCTTGTGGCTTGATCTGAGTATCAGCAAGTGTTTGAAACATCCTTCTGAGCAGCAGAAGCAGAGCTTTACAAGGGTCCATTCAAACTTTCTTATACCTACTCATCTTTCAAACAACACTGTATTATGCAGCCAGTGCCTCTATATAGGTAATAAACACTGTGCTTTCAGAGCCTCCTTTGAAATCTAAGGATTTCAAAGCATGATAGCTTACCAAACGTCATAACATCAGTATGAGGTATCACTGTTGAAAATTAGTAAGAAACTATACAGCATGATACATCACGTACAGAACCTAGAAAACAACTAGCAAAACAAAAAGATCAGTAAACTATATGACCTACAGACACCTGTAAAAGAAATATGTGTTTCTGAAGCTACAAGTCTTTAGGGAGAAAAATAAATCAATCTAATGATACTGTTTTCCCTGATGTGTTCAATCACTGATGCTTTAATGTTATCTAGTGAAAATTCCCAGCATAGATCAGTCTATGAAAAATGATAGGGAGTCTGAACATTTCTTGCTGGCAAAAGTGAATTCCTCAAGAACAGAAGTCTGATCTGTCACCGAGAACAGAAACACAGGGGAATAGATAATAACCAAAAAAGCAGCTGCGTTGGAGAAAATAGCTTAGATTAGAGCTGATTGTTTTGATATCAGCAGAACCATAGGGTCTTTCTACTCATGAGTAGGTGATCTCTGCCTGATAATTTGCGACACGGGCACATTTACTGATATATGGGCTTCCAAAGGTGCACCAAGTGATACTGTCAATTGCTTTGAGACCCACTGAGAGCACAGAATAATTACAGCAATTGAGCTGCCAGCCACACTTCTTGGCTTCAGTATCTGCTTGTGAAAAAACTCATCAAAATTTGGGCCAGCTCAACATTCTCTGCCGAGGGTTATTGAATCCTAGATTATAGATAGAGATATGTGTATCTGCTTCAGAGAGAAACTGCGAAGTTAATTTATTAGTAGCTGTAAAGTAAGTGAGGTCTTCTGAATTAGTGTTGTATATGTGCCAGGTCTTATCAACTCAGTAGTGGTCAAGCATCTCAATTGCTCACGGCTGTGAAGAATCAGGAGTGTATTTCATGCAGGCTCTGCTTCCCTCGCTAAATGGCAGGAATTAGAGAGAGAGATCTATTCTACCTTGACCCAGGAATAGGATTAAACTTGAAATTAACTTAAAGGTTTGTCTTCCAACTGACAAGTGTGCCTTTTAGGGTAAAATTAGTTTTTGTTTAAACCTTACTTGCTGAGAGTTTTACAATAAAAAGTATCCCAGTCTCCTTCCTTGTCTCTTCAGCACAGGACTTGCACATCAGACTTGCTTCAAAGGACAGTGGTAGCTTAAAATGAAAGGTGAGCAACAAGGAGAGAGAAGGGGAGTAGGAAATAGCTTTGGCACAGTTGTCAGACTGTCAGTTTATTTGCAAGATTAAGATTGGTAAAACAGGATGCTACACAACCAAAAGAACACATTGATTTTTGTTTTAATTTTGTGCTGGTGAGTTGAGAAGTAATTGATCAAAAGAATGATCCAACTAGTTTAGTCTACCTTACTGTTTCCACAGGGGTCAATACTGTTTCAAATAAAGGTATAATAAATCTGAAAGATCTTTGCTGTGTTCCTTTTTCCTTTCTTGGTTAAAAAAAAAAAAAAAAAGTGTTTGAGAATTAAAGGATTGCTTTATCTTTTCTGCTGTACTCTAGGCCTGCCAGAGAAAGCCACAGCATGTATTCAGTCTGGATCAAAGTGAAAAATGCAACAAAAGGCACAATTCTGAAAGTTTTAAAGGCCCCTCCAGCTTCTGCAGAGCGATGAGACATCATCTGCTTCGTGGCACAATGCCTTAAATGACAACTAAAACATTTTACAGAAAGCGTATGGAAGAACTCATTGCAAAAGTAACAGCTGTCATTCATCATCATGACATCGGTTATTATGGTAACCAGAATTGTATAACTACCTCCATTAAAAAAAAACAAAAAAACAAAAAAAAACCCAAAAAACCTGAAATGCTAGCAAGCCACCAAAAGGCAGCCTCTCCAAATTAAATAAAAAAGCCCATGCGGTATTTATAGGACCTTCTGGCAATTCAATTTTTGCTGATGTACACTGACTCACAGATAAAAGCGTAGCTTTTTCTCATCAGTTTATAAATAAGGGTGTTATATGCATAGTTGTTTATAGTAAATCTAGGCAAAACCACTCTTACACGAGTGTTTGCCATTTGGAGATATTTAACAAAAGCCATGCTGATGGGAAGGTGTGTTCTGGGAGTTCCCCAGAGCAGGCTCAGCACCTGAAGGCCATTAACGAGCTCAAGCTCCTACCTCCATTCAAAGCAAAGCACAGTCCTTGCGTAGAAAAGGCACTGGTCAGGTCAGTAGGTTGTGTATTTGTTATTCTCACAACAAGCTCCACTCAAGTTTTATGATGAACATTTGTATGATTAACTGTGTCTAGAAGTAGGGCAGTGAGCTGACTCATTCTACTGTGGCAGGAAAACAGAGGAGCTCTCCACAGTTCTTTAAGAACTTCTGTCTGCTACTGACACTCAAGAGCATTCTGGACAGAGACCCCCAGTCCCCTGTGTACTGTACAAATGGTCCCATACATTATTACAGGTGTTAAAAATCCCAAGCAACCCAAAGCAAATCCTGCTCCCTGCAGGTCTGGGGGCAGGACCATGCTGTCCCAGCCCCCCAGGACTCTCTTTTTGGCCATCCCTCCAGAAGGACTTGTCTTTTGGCCAATCCCCCATGGCCCCTGGCCCTGCTCCTGGCCAGTCCCACCAGGCCACAGGTATATAAACCCTCACAACCCTCCCCTTCTTTCTAGACTGTCTCTGCCTGGAGCAGCTTGATCTCTGGAGTGCTTGCTGTGGCTTCTAGCAGCTAAGTTTGGGTAGGACTCTAACCGAAGCAAGGGTGGCCCCAAAGATATAGAGGCTTAAACAGTTAGAGCTGTAATATGAAGATTAGAGGAAGGAAGTTTGTTTTCTTGGTTCCACTTGCAGTAGCAATATTGTAGTTTGGTTTTGGTTTGGTTTTTTTTTTTGTGACCCAGACTAAAAGCACTAATATCTTAATCTTCTCATCAGATAAAAAATGTTGGCAATGTGTTTATTTAAAAGATCACAGGTAAGAATATTATGGGAAGTGTTTTGGTGTGCGTGAGTAAAAGACAGCAAAGAAATATAACACACTGTTCTAAAGAACAAAAGATACCTTGTATAAAACCAGCGTAGCATAGCTATTTATATGCATCCCTGTATTAAGCAGGCTTCTTAGAAAGTCAATCTAGTTTGCTTGCTACATTATTCAAATTTTGCTATATTTGAGCAAGCTCTGTAGTTTAATGCAGTACAGCAGCTGTTAAGTAACAGCTTGTTTATATAAAAACTTGCATTTCTAGGAACCCTGAAGTGTTTCATAGATATCACACACTACTATACCATTGTATCTCATTGTGTATGAGCTGTCTGTTCAACTAGGAACGTCATTCTACAATTGCTGAGGGAAATAATAGGATTTTGGACAAGCATGCAATTGCACTTTCCTTTTCTCAAAAAATGTGAAAGCGTGTCCTGCTTGCTAGCTGTCTCGGGAAGCTGGATGGGTGCTTAGGCTCATCTGCTGCTATCTGGGTGACTTGTACGACTGATAACAGTAACTTAGAGAAACTTCTGTGGCACAAGCTGTCCTGTGAAAACTCAGCGAGTCGTAAATGCGTAACTACAGCACTCCCTGCTCCTGTCTGTGGGTTTTCCCTCCCCCTCTAGCTATCTTTTGGGTAGATAGTATCATCTAAGACAAACTTCTTGTGCTGTATGTAATGGGATTTCTAACTGGGATTTTTAGGCCTTTTCCCATCAATGGCGGCCTGTGTTCTCCTGACAGGAGAAAGCTCCGGCACAACGGACACACAGCGGTAATGTAACCCACGAACAACAGGGATCACCGCTTCGGGAAATAAAACAAGTGGATGTCTGCGGCCAAAGGGAGAGTGCTGTGAACTTCTGCTGATCGAAGCACTCCGAGAAGGTAGGAGCGAAGCAAAACGAAAGGACCGGCTGAGGCGAGGCTGCCATCCAAGTCTGTGAGGGATCCGGGCACTCGTTGAGGCAATTTACTCAGAATTTGGGATCATCCCGAAAGCCCTCCCGCAGAGCC
>NW_010125933.1:273011-285031 GCF_000699245.1 Pterocles gutturalis | reverse complement strand
CTCTGGCTTAGGCGAGAGCAAACCGTATCGCGTGTTCAGGTAAGGACATGCAAGGGTTAAGTTAATTCCCTTGGTCCATCCACTCTGAACTAGAGCTTTGATTAACATTGGTCTGCAAAATGTAACTGTAACAAATTCAATTAAGGGAAGCACATTTCTTCGACTTTTAATTAGATCTACCCTATTTGTCTAATGTTTAATATAACATAAAAAGCTGCTCAGTTTCCAGAGGGAAATGGAAATAGATTTAGATGTAAGTTTAGCTAAAAAACACAACGGACTAAAGTTCTTTGTTCCTCAGCATTTATTATTGTTGCATTTATACCCTCAAAGGCACGCAAGGAAAACTAATTTTATCTAAATTGTAAAAATAGTAGTGTGGTGTTTATGTAAGAGTTTTCCCGTAACCTGTAATTGATCACAGGGTACCGAAGATACAGCTTCTAACCCCAGTTTTCATGCACAATAGCACAGGATGCTGCCGAAATCCAGTTTTTCTAAGAAAACTTAAGTAGTTATGTGTTAGTTGGTTTCACTTAGTACCCAAGAGTGAAAGTAATCTAAATTATAGCTTCATATGATAAACAGCAAATGTTGGTAAAGAGAGGAGCCCCTATGCCATCATTAGCAGATAACTGAAAAAAGTCACCAGTCTCCCAGGCATATCCCAAAAGTGACTTACTATGCCTTCAACAGAACGTTGTTCTGCCATTCCCCACCCATGCTTTTCTGGTGCAATTTGCCTCTAAAAATCACAGCCCTTTTCCAGTTCAGTTCAAATACAGATTTTCTGGTCAGGTCAGTGCTGGACATGTGTTCTTAGGTCTGCTGGTCACAATATGAGGCTTTCCTATACAGGCACATTAGCTCATGAGAGGAAAAAGGAAAGCAAGTATCAGCGCTTGCTGAGCTCTATAAAGGAGGAGCCACCATAATTTAAACTGCATGTGCGGAAGTGGTCACCCGTGCCCAGATTACCCTATATGATTTTAAAATGTGGCTGTTTTCTCTCTCCCAATACTATAGATATCAAGGACTACTTTCTCTAGGATCATTTATCTGGTTGTTTAAAAACCCCACTCATTTCAGTGCTAATAATTATGAGGACTTGATGCTGTGCTCCTAACAGCCACACAGCCAGAAGTCTGTGGGAGTCTGGCATTCACAAGGCATGACACATCATACCCTGTCTCAGTATTTGAGCAAAGATAGGAAGCATCTTTTAAGCCCAATGGCCTTCTCTTAGTGTACAGACAGTAAGGAACAGAGATGCTATTTAGCAGTAGCCCTGAAGACTGTACTTCTAACTTCTCATTATGGTAGTCCATACATGATTATTCTGCTAGATTGAGGGTGAAAAAAAAAAAAAAAGTCAGGTGTGGTAGGGGCTGGGAGGGTGGCAGAAGACATTTCACCTAAACTTTTCGGACTTTGGTAATTTGCAATATTGTCATTATGTCTTCCACAGTTGTGCTAAGGGAAGAAGAAGATATCCTATCATGAGAAAAAAAAAAAAAAGAAGAAACATGGAAAGCCAGAAGAAATTATGTTCTAAACCCAAGATATATTTTGGTTTGGTTTTTTAATGTGCATTGGTACATCAAAAGAGAATTTTAAATAGCATCTACCATTCAGAGTTGCATCAGGAACCTGCTACGTACAAATGAAGAACTAGATTCTGTTCTATCCTTCATACCCTTTGTTCTTAATTTAGACTTTGACTGAGGCAGAGGTACAGGAGCAGCTGGGAAGAATCTGAATAAAGAGGCAAGACTAGAAATGATGCAATGTTTGTCGTTGTCATTTTTATTTTTTGCTCTCTGTATACTATGACTTCAAGATAAAACCTCAAGATTAGAAAGTAATATGAGCAATAAAAACAGGGTTTTGAAAGTAAAAGACTCCTGCTTACTCCATAAAGAAGGAGAAAGCCTGGGCCAAAGCCAATGAATCCAAAATATTCTCAGGCCTGTCCTGACAAGTTTTATGGCATATAAAGAGCAGATGATAGAATGAAAGTCACTGAACTGAGGCAAATTCAGGAGTAACAACAGTTGTAGCACATCAAAACTGGCAATCAGGGCTCTGGCTCTGGCTTTGGGCCCAAGCTGCCATTGGTTTTCTCTTTTACGTCAGCCTTTGAGTGACCAAGTGTCCCAAGTGGCACCATTGGATGTTCAGGACAGGAGGTCAGGCAAATCATGAGGGCAAATCAGTGGCAGGTGAATGAGTAAATGATACTGGTGGCATGTTAACTTACTTACTAGGCAGAGTTTAGAACCGTTAAACTAGCAGGGATTGAACTGTGACTGTCATGATGAAGTTATTCACTGGCCTTGTGTTGCACAAGATCACAGGTACCTATTTTTAACAGAAAGATGCTTTTAGTTTGTTCTTTGTTGTCATGTTATTTAATTCCCATTTCTCCTTTATTTTGGTCTTTTGTATCCTCAAGTTTTTCATTTTGAGAGTAGTTTGTACGCCTGAAGACAAAGGAATTGGCTTTGCTTAGGGAAATGGGACAGCTCTCCAGATGAAGTTCCTATTGCATGAGTTTGAGCACACATTCCTGAAAGTTCTTTTAGCAAATGAAGCACCAGCTCTTGATTGTTTTTTTTTTTTTTTTTCCCAGTTGACTGATAATCCAAGGGCTGGTGTGTACAGCTGAAAAATAAAAACTTGGAATTCCATTTTAGTGCTTTGTTGTCCCACTGTTGGTTTCAGTGAAGTTTCCATAATATGTATACTGGGTGATGATGATGTATTTAGAAGGCACATTCCTCTACATCAGGAGAACATGAAAGACATGAAAGCAAAGTGAAAAAGCAAGTCCCAAAAGTGAGAATTAACCTTCAGTAAAATGAATAAATACTGGCATAATCATTCAGCTGTACACAACTAGCACAAGTGACATATTGTAAGTCTTTGAAGATGATTTTTGGAGCAATGTATGAGATTGTGAGTTGGGTGGAGGGAGTAGAGAACAAGTGTTGGAGTTTTGTTTTGGTTTTAATTCTAGCTAAAAATCAAAGGGTAAAATCAAAGAACTTAGTCCTCTGACTGATGTTATCTCAATGTCTCATTTGGTTTCATTGTTTTCTTGTGTTTGATCTGTACAGGTTTGCTTCTTCTTCTACCTTGTTTAGGCAGAGATGGTCTCTTTTAATCTGCATTTATATAGCAGCTGACACAGAGAGCTCCTGCTCTGTGCCCAGGGCTTCTGGACACCGTGGCAACATAAATGAAAGCGAAATTGGCAATAGCCCTTTTACGAGGGAGTGTTCAAGTGTAGTCAAACCAACCTGCATATGTTTTGCACAGATGTCAGCTGTGTAACACAAGGACAGATCTGAGTCAGTGTCAGTCTGTTCCCCTGTAGATGGTGCCCCTAGTTCAGGGATTCTCTTTTGGGTTGACAACTCTGCATCCCTAATCTTCCTCCCCGCTTCGAAAATCAGTTTTCATCAAAGCAGTGCTCAGAGTCGTACTCCAGAAAAAATGGTGTTTTCAGTGCAGGTATGACGAACTGGACTGAGTCTAGGACAGACTGGACTGAGTCCTGGTCTTCTTTTCAGGCAGAATCTACTATATAAGATGACAAACTACTGAACCATTAGCTTTCAGAGTGCCCAGATATTATCAATCTCCTATCTTACCTTATGGTGGTAGACATTATGGCTTCCCTCATGTAAAATTTCTAATCACCGGTAAGCATATGCATCATATGGATGACTGTGTAATAAAAAGTATGGAAAGTGGGATTTCTAATTTAATTTTGTGGAGCTGACCTCAAAGCATGAGGAAGAGCTGTGTAATGGCAGTCTGTATTACCCCTGAGGAGAGGGTGGAGACTTGAACAAGGTCTTTTCAAATGGATGCACATGATTATCACAATGTGCATAAGAGAGGGCATTCATTGTCTCCAATACAAAACAGGGATAATTCCATTTGGAGACACTCAAATTAATTGCCTGTTAAGTGCAAAATATGCTTATATTTACACCAGCTTGAGAGAGGAGTGAGGGTGAATAATACAGAATCATAGAATGGTTTGGGTTGGAAGGGACATTAAAGATCATCTAGTTCCAACCCCCTGCCATGGGCAGGGCTGCCTTCCACTAGACCAGGTTGCTCTGAGCCTCATATATCACTTAAATGTAGGTAAGACCTTATGGTTGAATTTTACCTTCACCATACAGCAAACATATAACAAAGATCTCCTAGAAAGCCAGCCCAGCCATGAAGCATGGCAAGTTCTATCATCTAACTATGCACAGTAGGCCAAGAACATCCATGTGAAGAAAAAAAGGGATAGAGTTACTAAGGTAAAAAACTAGTTAATGTGTTTTAAATTTCAGAATATACTTTCAAATATCAGTAGCCTGAAAAATAATTCTCAAGGGAGTTGTTTTTCATTTAGCTCACTGTTGTGTTTCATTAAAAGACACAGTGAAATTACCCTAGTATTTATATGTAAAATGCCAAACCATGAAAATGTCAGTATTTTTTTACAGTAGTCACCACTTAATAATATTTTCTGTCCTTTTTTATAATGTATTTACTTCTCTTACAGGAATGCAGCAGGTTTTAAGACCTGCTATCTTAAAACTACAGTTTCCACGACTTCTGTCTTCAATAAATCAACCTATCTTAGAGACCCACAGAAGTTAGTGTAAAAATGAATAATTTTAATTCAAGTCCTGAGTTTAAATATGAAGTTTTAAAGGAACAGATACTCCAGTTGCACACTAGGGACGTAGATTCTTCCTTACTCAATAGTTTTTACTTAGTCTGGGGCAAGATCATCTTCCCCAGCTGCTCATAAATCTGTGAATGAGAATTCCCTACCACCTTCCAAGCTTTTTGGTTTTGACCTCTTCAGTTGCCACTCCTCTTACCTCCATTCTTCTCTGTCCTTTCTGTTCATCTGATAATATATTTTATGATAACATTGCCAATCCAAAGAGAGAAATTATCTGGACAATCACAGTCGTCCTCTTCAGCCTTGACATTAGACCTGTTTCTGCAAGAATCAGGATTGATCCTTTTCTCTTAGGGATGGAGGTAAAGTCTGCAGTCGGAATTATTACTGATGATGAAGTACAATAATAGATTGTTCCCTGCTGAGGAACAGAAGACGCACTAAGTCCTTGGTTCATTTTTAATTTTTGTCTGTATGTGAACAGAAGTTGCTAGTCAGGAATGTCATTTAATGGACAGAAGGAAAAAATAATTAAAAAGAAAATAATAATAACAGACTAGAAAACAATTTAGGATGGAGATAATAAAGTATAAAGCTTCTCATCACTAGAAGCTCCTCCTTGGCCACAGTGAAATCGGACTAAGAGCTTGCTAGCTTAAGCTCAGTAATTTGATCCTAGGGAAAATTCAGCCCAGAGGAGTGTTTGGTGCTAATTAGTTTAAGGATTTTGGCAAATATCTTCTTGTCCTTAAGTGTGGATTTTCAAAGAAATGGTGATTTCATATGGTCTTTGATGTTGGAACTTTAAATTAAAATGTTCATTCTAAAGATGAGAGCCTAGATTAAGTTATTCTGAGACTTACAGTGGACTCCTTCATGCCTTAACTTTCTTCCTTCTGCTGGAATCTATGACCCACAATTGGCCACCATAATCACAGAAAGGCATTATCATCATTATTCCTTCATAAATACGAAGGTATCTGCAGAGTAACCTCAGGGATTTATTAGAGCAACAGTGATTCCTCCTAAATTTAAAAAAGGCCTGATCAATGCTAAGGTTTTTTATTAACTAACTCTTCAGTTTGGCTTTCCCTCTGAAAGTTATTAAGCTTTATCTCTGACCAAACTGATTTTTTTAAGGAAACTGGTCATGACATTTTTGTCTTACAGGGGTTCATAAAAATGTCCACGTTGTACTTTTTCCAGAAGATTTATATTAGCTTGCCTTCCCTTGTACTCTAATTTAACTAGAACTCGTTTGATTTTTCCTGCAGTCACTTCTCCTATGAAAACCCTGTCAGTTGTCTTTGAGGAAAAAAAGGTTATTTGCTGAAATTATTTACAGTTTAATTGCCAGTTTAATTACAATCTAGTGTCTTGTTTACTGTGACACACTCTATTCTGCAGGCTGAGCTGCGATAGATTACGGGAGTCACAATGGCACTAGAGTCACCTGCGTCCGGAGCTGGGCAGCCTTATGCTGTTGTCAGCAGAGCAGCCCTGGAAAACTGCACCAGCCCTCTAGTGATGATCATAACGTGAAGAATGTTCTGACCAAGTATATCATGGGTATTTTAATATTGTTATGTTTTCGCACTCCCAGGTTTTGCCACTGACTCGTAGTCCACTGACTTTCTGTACTGCCTATATGTTAGTGAAGACATTCAAGGGCTGTCCTGGAAAAGACATCTTATAGCACGAGCACAGAGACGAGCTGATAGTTTTGGCATGTTTTGGCTGTCTTCACTATGGGTGCTATTATACCATGTCTGGCCAGCTTATCCAAAAGGATCCCAGCCACCTATGTGCACTTATGCAAGGACCTCTAACCCTCACTACCATACTGCAAAGAGCTGTCTTTGTAGTATACAGAGGATCCATTTGGCATTCTGTTTCTATTTCTGGTGCTGGTTAGAGAGCTATACGAGAGCAAAGATTTGTTATATCCATCCACATGCTCAAAGCAGATCCAGATAGAACAGGTTCCTCAGGGCTTTGTCCATTCAAGTTCTGAGTGTCTCAAAGATGAAGGTTCCATGACCATTTAGGTGGTCCTCCACTAGCCTCACTCCAGGATGTCAGTGTCTTCCTTGTACTGCAGTGCCCAAAACTGACATAGCACTCCAGATGTGGTCTTGCAAACACTGAATAGAAGGGAAGGATTTCTTCCCTTGACCTTCTGGCTTTTCTTTTGCTTACTGATGCAGCCAACGCTGTAGTTGACTACCTTTGCTGGACACACTGCTGATTCATGTTCATGGTTCATACTCACAGCTGTAAATTGAAGAACTGAAAGGCTGCACATGTGCATGCCCATCAGAACCAGCCAAAAATGGGGCAGCTTCCTATATACGCTTCATGAAATGAGTGTCAGGGAGCCTATGAGCCGATCTCTGAGGGGCCACAACCATGCCTCCTGTAATAGAGCTGTATCTCCTAGAGTGGTGATCAGCTGGTGATATGAACACCATTTGTGGCTTTGAAAAGTTGGTGAAGCTGTGTAATGCCTGGTGCTGGAGCAGTACAGGGATTCCTCTGAAACCATTCAGTCATGGATTACATACAGGAGGTCTGTGTGCATCTCTCTGGTCTTGACAGAAGATTCTCCTAGATCAAACTGATGACCAAGAATGACTAAGCCTGGAGGGGTAATGACTTCCTTCTTAGATCAGGAGCTTCAGAGGAGTATGCCAAACACTGGGCGAATGTGATTATTCTTGTCCTGAAATTGACTGTCATCCTGAAAACCTGCTTTCAGCTGTTCTAGGCTTGGCAGAGGATGCTGTTCCGCTAGCTGGAATTAATTTCACATGTTTAAAGCTGCCAGACAGCAAAGGGTAGGCTGCACTCAGGTGTAGCCATGATCCAGCATACCCTGGTAGGAGGTTAGGACTTGCTTAACAGATTCTGTCCTGGTTCTCCTGATGAAGGAATGGAAATTAATGACCACTCGCAGGCAGGATGTCTGCAGCGCAGATTCAGAATGCCTGTGATGTGCTGGAAGCAGAGAGCACCCTTGTATTTGGGACAATTACAGCATGTGTTTGAAGCAGATACTGAGGGTCAATAAAAGTAAAAATAATAGTCTGTAATGATCTATAACTACTAAGATTTTGTAGTGAGGGAAGACCAATGTGGGACACAACGTGCCTCCTACATTCTCCAAATTGCAGCAGTGTGGATGCAACTGGTGCACACGCCTTGGATAGAAACTTAAATGTGCATCAAGGTGCTGATTCCAAAGACAGTACAGACTTAGTCTGTCAATCACCTTTGCAAAAGTATGTATAGTATATACATGCAACTCTTGGTGTAGTCCATGAGTCACCTTTGCAAAAGTATACATGTGCAATTCTTGATGTAGATCTAGATTTATACTTAGACTTTTCATGTTCTTTCATATAATCCAACCTTGGAATGGATATCTCAGCACCTTTTCATTGCTTACTCTTTCTACCTTCTCATCATACATTGGAAATTTCCTTTCCTTGACAGCTTGTCAAGCACAGATTCATACTGAGATGGGAGAATGGTACTTGTATTTTCTACAGTGAAGTGTTGCAACCTCTGTGCCATCTGACATGCTTACCTCTACTACAGGAGTAGGAAAGCTAGTAGAGGAGTAGGAAACTGAGGGTAGAGTAGTAAAGCTAATATAGCTGTAGGAAAAATAAAATTGTAAATTAATATAAAATAGTCTATTTTGTAAAGTAAAGCAAAACAAGTGTATAAAGTAAAATGAAATAGTAAATAAAGTAGCAAAGCTAGTATAGAAGTAATAGTACAGTATAAAGTATATGTGTTATAGCAGTATAGTATAAAGTAAATAAAATAGTAAGGGTAGTATAGCAATAGTAAAGCTAGTATAGCAATGAAGAGACTTCTCTTGGCATGGAGAAAACATACTTTGAGTTTAAAGTTTGTTTTGGAATTGGGATTTGTGCTGTCTGGAAAAAGATGAAAAAGTCTCTTTCTGATATTATTCTTTTTAACTTCAAGGGTTTGCTGGAATACCCTGAAGCAACCTTAAAATATAGAAGAGTCTTTCACTTTCCAGAACTACTTTTTTAATACCATTTCAGTAACAGTTCCTTCTGTAGTACTTTGTCTCCAGAAAATTATGTATATTTATTCTTCCAGTTAAACAGTATATCAAATGCATTCTTCCATGACAGAAAGTGTAGCAGAGTAATATTTGCCTTCAGATCATGCCACCTGAGCCAGAGTTGGAGAGCTGGCTGAATTTGAATTCTCGTAGTAAGACAGAGAAGTGACTAATATCATTATAAACATAATCTCTGCAGCTCTTGCTGGAACCATCAGCACTATCTGAGATCGAATATTATTACTATTCATCATCAATATCCTCTGCCTCAGGATGTCATTTTTAAGGTGATTTTCCCAACAGTATTTTTTTTTCGTTTTTGGTTTCTTATCTTGCCTTCTTTATACTTTCCGTAATATTTCTAATGTTCCACACAGGAACTGTAATTAAACCTTTACTTTGCTCTGTGCCTTCAGCCTCTAATGCATTATATAATGTTATAGTCCTAAAGTAGAAGAGTGAGAATCCACTTATGTAAACTTCTGGGAAGGTTTGCAGAAGTACATTCTGATTTGAATCATGTAATGATTCAATTGCAGTGACATACGACTATGCTGATAATGGTGGACCAAGATCTCTCCACAGATACCACAGAAATCTGGGACTCTTGTGACTTCGAATTTGTAAAGCGGAGCTCTTGGTGAAGGAACTCAGATAATCTGAAGTTTGAGTATGCTTATGACCGGTTCTCTTTCCATTTCTTCATACCCATATAGGTGAATATGGGTATGATCATTTACATGGAGGTGATTCAGATAAATTTTGGCCTTTGTTCTTCATACTGTGAGAGATGGTTTGGTGGTGGGAGTATAGGGGTTTTAGTGGGTTTTTTTAAGATTTAATTTCCCTGTCTTGTTTGTGTTTAATTCTATCATTTTATTCCCAGTTCTCTGAGGTTCTTCATCCATTTTTTTCTTCCCTAACACCGTGTGTAGTATTTAAGATGCATTTGAACTAGACTTCCTGTACGTGTCTCACTCTATAGAGATTACATTATTTAGCCTAAATTTTCCATTACCAAACTCCTCAAAAAGCCATTGCGTACAAACTGACTGACAGTTTTGGGACATGTCCTTATTGTTTTCCGTTTGGACATTTTGATGGTTTCAAGGTGGGTTTAATAGAACCTACAGTTTTCCAATTAGAACTAATTTAGGAGTGTGAAGCTAGTTTGATCTTTGGCTATCCTAACTTCTCAGAATCAAACCTTTCAGTTAAATGCCTTAATTGGCTTCTGGTTCTTTACATATTCACTTGATGGCATTGACCCCAAGAATACTGACACTTCACTAGAACATGCTATTCTAGCAGCCTAATTTAATGTGAGCCTACATGGCTAATCAGAAGCTGCTGAATCTCAGGTTCCTTTCTAGAAATTGCCTTTATATTTTTTGGTATCCCCTTGACAGATACTGTTAACGCATCACTCGGCTTTAAACCAATGCTTATATTAAAAATAGAATAAATTCTACATCTGTATTACTATACTTTGCTTTAAAGCAAATTTACTGCTTTTTCTTAAAATCCAAAGAAGCTCAAATGTAGATAGACACAAAGCCACTGCTTGTAGTGGCAAAAAGTTCTATGTTTCTAAAAATGGTTTCACTTGTTTTCACATCTCAAGGATTCAAGGTGGCTGTTATCTTGGCAAAACCATTTTGCTGTTACAACTGGGGAAGAGCTGGAACCTGTGTTCCAAACACAGAGACGTGTGCTTAGAGAAAGGTCATCATGCAGTGGGAAACAGAGCCACAGTTTTACATAGAGTCAAATTTACAGAAGAATTGAGATTCACAGGGTTCTTATTGATGTTCAGTCTCTAATTAATCGAAGAAAGATAGCTGATCTGAAAACAGCAGATTCCTAGTGGGAACTGCACTGGAAGTGCAAGGTAGTAGGGAGGTAGAGGAGGGCATGCTGTAGTTTCAGATTTCCATACTATAGCTGTGTCTGTGCCAGGATGCCCTGACTAGCACAGTTTTGTCAAGGTTGGGTTTGTGGGGTGTAGGCAGGGCTCTAGGTGATACATCCTGCTGCTTCTGGGCTTGGGAGAGTAAGCCTAACCGCACTCCATCACCCATTGTGGTGCCTTGGGTAAGAGACTTAGAAATCACATTCATACCAGGGCTGTACCCTTCTCAAACAGTATCTGCCATAACATATATAACATGAATACCAATCAGAAAAGATTCAGCTTTAAAAACTGATTTTGCATGAAGCCTCTCCCAGCAGCTGTCAGTAGCTCCTAGGTTGGGCTAGAACCACATGACATCCTGCTTATATACCAACTCTCAGATGTTGTCTGTTATTAAAATACCAGTCTTATTATATCACTAGAACATGTTCAGCAAAACTGCTTTGCATTGGCATCAATATGTTTGATGTTTGTTCTGCATATCCCTATCTCTCTGATTCCACCACGATTTCAGTCTTCTACCATTTTTGTTTTTCAAAAATTCACAGCTTGTAGTTTGAAAGTCTGTCTGCTTATCTTTTATAGCGGATCATTTTCTTTCTAATCAGAAGAAGAAATGGCAGAATCAATGTAATGTAGCTGGGATTTAAGTAACTGCATATGTATTTGCAGAATTCAAAATTTGCAAACCATTTTAATAATGATTGTCCCCCAAAACATACATACTATCATTACAGAAAACAAGTTGTTTTGTAAACAAGTTATGTAGAACGATGCAACATGACATGAGTCATGCAGTTTAAACTACATTCCAAATTAAAATTAATGTACTACCTTTAATTTATTTTTTATATTTCAAATGCACAGTTTTTAAAAAATTGAATGCATTGGTGTTGTAATTTACCCATAGTAAAACAGAAAATGGAAATAAAAATTGTACTTCAGCCAACTCATTTTCTCTTGACATTGAGCACTCTTCCTAACTCTACTCTGAGCCTCAGGATTTAATGAAGATTTCAGATTTATTTTTTACCTGGTTTACACTTGTGGCTAGCTTAAAAACATTATGCAGGAAAGCCTGAAAAAAACAGCACCCAAGTGTTAAATAACAGAGGAGCAAGTATGATCCACAAATTCTTTTTTTTAAATGTCATTTTCAAGCTTTTCTTTTGGGATTTAGGGTTTGCTGTCTTTTGTTTGAATAGTTGCAGTTTTCAAAACTAAAGATCCTCAAATCCTCTGCAATTCAATTGCAATGCCAATGCAATGAATTTACATATACTGAACTATTAACAAGT
>NW_010125933.1:269999-272980 GCF_000699245.1 Pterocles gutturalis | reverse complement strand
GAAAGAGAGATGAACAAAAAATCATTTGACCTTATATGGCTGCTCTAAAGACAAAATAAACTTTTCCTGCTACTCATATTCATTACTTTACTGTAAATGTTGAAGAGCCAGTATTCTAAGATCCTTAGTAAAAAACTGCAGCAGCTTCTAAACAAAACAGATGGCTAATACAAAGTAGTATCAATAGTAGCATCTTTCTTGAACAGTCAGAAAACTGTTTAACTCTTCCCAAAATGCTATCCTGTACAGGTAAAACCAATAGTATAGAACTGGTACGTGAGACTGAATCCCTGTCTAAAACCAAATAAGAGGATTTAATCTGATAATCATCAAGATGGCTATGTATATTCTGGAAATCTCCCAGGAGGCCTTCCCAGGAGACACCTTATCCTCTATGGTAGTATCATCATCTCACTAACATGCTCTGGATTTGCTTAGGTGCAGCAGCTTCTTTGTGTAATTCAGTAATTTGGCATGAACATGCCACACATTTGGGCATATGCTGAACTGATAGGATTGCTTTATATGAAAAAAATAAATTTTTCAACTCAATTACACCTGGAAAGCCCATTTTTATGCTTCTGTCAGCTGTTTTCACATAAGATTTTCTTCTATACCTTTCCTGTTACATCTCAGTAAATCCGTCTGCTTTCTGGTAGTTTAGAACTCCAGAGCTTTTCCTGGTTTAAGGTTTTCTTTACTGGTTCAATGACTTGTTCTTATGCCTCTAATTATTTGGGTTATCATCATGTTAATTTGGTCTAGAATTCATACACTCTTAAGGAGCCTGTACAGAATCTGTGAAAAACAGTTGACCGAGACCCTAGGTGTTTTCATATTCTTGGGTTTTCACGTATCTATAACAGTTCTTAACCTCTTGGTCTTTGATGATTCCTGTGCAATTGTTTCACTTTGTCACAAGTTATCTGTGAGCTGAACTGCACCCTGCTCACCTCCTAGTGATGCAAGAATCCCTCTCGCTTGTTCTACAGCGGTTGTTTAGATCATGTCACTATTTGCAGTTGAAATGGGATCTGGCTACAGTCCTACAGACTTTTCAAGAAACCAGTTTGACATCAAACCTGTGAGATCTCAGAGCTGGAAGATGGGCAAGATTAGACATTTATACCTGAATAAAGTGGGAAAGACAAAAAAAAGCTCAAATATCTTTCGATATTTTCCTCCTTCACGCTAACAAAATCATATTACCTTATGGTTAAACAATTTAACCTCTTTAGCTCAGAGACTACTGGAATGCACATTTCTTCTCTCAAATCAGGTGATTTGCTCAAAAGAGGACATCTGTTATTCTGAGGAAAACAAATACATCAGCACATCTGCTCAAAGGAACAAAGCAGGAGCTTTGTCTCCTTGATGAACAATTTTGAAACTTCAAAAAAATGTCAGTGCAATAAAACAGATTCCTGTTCTGCCTGAGGGCAGCATAGAAAACAAAAGGGTGCTTACATAAATAAACTTTACTTCAGAAAGTGTGGAAGGAAAAACATGAGGAAAAAGGCAGAACAGAAAGCTTTGCTGGCTACAATAGGTGTCAAGGTTCTTGATCCTAAACAGGGCTGTGGTAGTTTTCGAGCTATCTGTGCAGCTTTCTGGATTCAAAACTGACTTTGATATCTCAGTGAATTAATAAACAGCTCCTTCTCTGATCTGGTGCTCACTGGTGAGCAGAAAGTCTATTGGCCTTGTAATTGTTAGCAGGACAGATATCCAACCAGGAATGCTTTGGAGATATTTTTAAAATGGAAGACAAGTTTTTGTTTCCCTTCCAAATGGGACTTTATTTTAGCTTATCTAACTTTTTCTCTGATCCCCTGCCATTCTTTCCTTTTACCCTTCCCATTTGTCTTCTTTTAAATAATCTTTCTCTGGTGTAGCTCCCCAAAATATTCTTGATTCATTGATGTTGGCAGAAAATACCAATCTGTTTTAAATCGAATTCTATAGGAATGTATTTGTTTCAATGAAACTACAGCTGAAAGCAATTATAGGCTCCAATTTTGAATCCCTGTAACAAAATAAAAATTAAAAAAATCCTGGGAGCTCTTCTAGCTACTAGGTTTTAAGTTAGTTGCACTCGCTTGGGAATTGAGGCTGCGAGTTCAAGTCCCTGTTTCATCCAATTTGGAGCTGGAATTGGAACTGAAAATTGCATCTGGGTCATCTGCATTTCAGGCAAGTGTCCTGCTCAGCAAGCCAAGAAGTCAGCATCCCTTATCCAACAAACATTTTTCGTTTAAACAAATCCTGAATGGGAGGGATTCAACTTCTTCCATGCTATGCAGGGGAGGCACCTGTGCCCGGCCCCTCATGTTCCTCTGCCTGTCCTAAGCCATGTGGCAGTTCCAGGAACAGACTCTCAATTTCAGTCCCGCCGTTACACCATTCCTTTCTAGTAAGTGAACATCAAAAGCTTTGCTAAACAGGATTTTTATACTCCAGCTGGCACTTCTGTGAAGCCCTGGGCTGTTGCTCACCCTGGCACTGCAGAGATGTTCTGCCTCGTCCCAGAGATGGAGCCAGGAAGCAGGGAGAAGGAACTGGGGAGATGCAGGCTCCCCACTCCCACTCCCAACCACAGCCCTACCCTCCATTCCCAGGTCCAAGGTTGGAAAATAGAGGAAGGAGAGAAGATGAAGGCCTTGTACCCAGATAGCAGGGACAGCAGAACTTGCCTGAAGTACTTTTTATTTTCTTAAGGGGAAAGGCTGGTAAATGGAAATTTAGAAGTTCGCCATCTATTTGAAATATTGAATTCTTGTGTTTACTCCATTCTCTCCCTGGATTTACAAGTGTGAGCTATTTTCATCCAGACTGAATTAAAAAGCACAGGCAAACTTGCACGTGTGGTAACCAGCTTCTTCCTATCTCATACAGGCCTATTATGAAGGCCTATTTTAACTTTCTCCCAAAAGACATGTTAAACTCAGTTTTTAAGGGCTTTATGGTATAATCAAACCAGC
>NW_010125933.1:222571-269968 GCF_000699245.1 Pterocles gutturalis | reverse complement strand
CAGCTGGAATTCGCATCTTTTTCTCATGTTATTATAAAGTCTGCTTTCAAGTGTGTTTGTACCCTGTTGCATTTTGGGAATTCTGGAGATTATAAATAAAAGCATCTTCTTTTCTTGAAAGAACCTGCTGGCAGGTTTTTTTCAACAAAGCTTCTCTGCACAACATTAGAGGATGTAGTGTAAAGTTCACTGTTATATGAAAAACATTCCTCCCACTTATCAAACAATTATTTTGGGCACATTAGTTTAAGACATACCTTTAAAAAGTTGACTGTTTTAAAAGCACAACAAAACCCTTTGTCTTCTCGATGTATATGTTTGCTTTGCCACTTTCATGCTGTAACTTTGTCATTTTGTTGCTTGTTTACTTACTGCACATATTTTCTAAGAGCACACAGATCAACCTGCAAACACCATTTGTTCACGTATGGGCATGACCTTATCACAAACTGCCAGATGGATATAGGCAGGTAGCAAGAGAGCTATGTGAAAACGATTTTCATTTGCACTTTTTGACAAGTCTTTCTGGGAGATGGGAAGGGGTTTGTTCAGTCCTTCTTCAGTGAAGGCTGGATTCATACTCTCAAGCAAATCCAATGGGAAATTCATATTAGGTCTGCCAGATTTGTCTGTTGTACGAAATGACAGATTTGTATGCAAATAAGACCATTAGGATTTCAGAGAAAATACTGGTGATTCAAGTCATCTAGTTGGAAGAAAAAATTTCATCTAACCCTGAGATGTTATACAATGCTTCGTGGAAGGTTGGTTAAGTAGCATTCAGAAACTCAGAAAGTTCCAGAAAAAGGTCCACCCAAATGTAAGAGATAATGACATATTCAAAATGTCAGCTAACTGGTTATACAAGCCACTTTTATCTGAGGTTTTTAAATGCATGACAGGTGTCTTCTCTCTCACATTCCCACATCAGAATGAAGAAGATCAGAAGAGAAAAAGGAAATTAATCATAATTGCTGCTGAAAGGAAGAGATGATGACCAATGGCCTTCCTCATTGATGAAAACAATAACGTTTTCCAAGGATAAAATATGTACTTTCAGGAATGAGGCTCACAAATGGAAATCAATAAGGAGAATGTTCAAATTCTGCTGCTTGTGTGCTAAATGTTTGCTGGCCAAAAAAAGAGCTTAATAGGCAGATCTGTGACCTATTGAGTTTTACAATACTTCTCAGTTTGAATCTGTTGTAGAAATAGCCCAGCTGGAATTGAGACTTACAATGCACGCCCACTGTGTAGTTTCGCAAACTAACAAGAGAAAATTAGTTTTTTGAAAAATATGGGAAATGGTAGATTATAAAAAGAATGCTTCTTTCTCTGAAGAAATGGGCTCCCAATTATTTTCAGAGCTGATTTCAGCAAGAAATTCAACACATCACATGCATCAGCAGGGAAGAAAAAGCATGACCATGGCTGTTGGTACACAAATGTTTATGAAGAACCTCTTCTTAAAACATTTGACCCACAGAATCAGATGTAAGATAGTCTTTAGATCAGCCACCTTTTTATTCGGTAAATATTTGTCTTTACGCCTGCATGCTCATGTTTTAGCTCTTGCCAAATGCCATTGAATTAAATTTTAAAAACATAGGTTGTAATTTTTCAGAATCAGTGAATTCACAGAACATTACAACAGGAACTGAAAGAACCCGTGGAGTTCAGTTTTAATTTTATAATATTCTGGTTAATAATGTCTATTAAAACATCCATTAAAAGACCATCATGCTAATTTAACTGGGAACATATAATAGATGCCATTGGAATGCTTCCATTAAATCAATGCTAGAGACTTAGCGTCTTAAGTAGATGTTGTTATTAGCAATATCTTAAATAGATGCTGTTATTAAAAAGAGTAATGCAACATTAATTAAAAGCAAGCTAGGACTTCACTGACAAAATAAAAGCTCCTTACCTAATAGACACCAAAATATTTGCAGTAACAAAACATTTTCTTCTTTGATTCACTGTCTTCTACATTCCACTATTATTTTCCCTTTAAACTGTGGTATGTAATCACATGGAATTTCAAATGGAGATAAAATATATGCTACCACAGTGACAGAATGCTTCTCAGTTTTTCTCTTTCTTATTTTTATTTTTTAAATTAAGCAAAATCTAAAAGAACCAAGAAAAAATCTTTATGTCCAGGTTCTCTTTGATGCTTATTTCTGTGTATTTGTTGACATAAATGTATAATTTTCAAGACTTTTTTTAATTCTGTCTAGTTCATAAAGCCTATAAGGCCATAAAGCTACTGAAAGGCAAGAAATGTCCACATTTGACTGATGATATTTGACTGCTATAAGACAGAAACATACATGTCTCATCACACATGCCAATGTTAGAGCTGAAACAAGTGCAGAAAAATATAAAAGCCAAAAGCCCTGGCTTATTACAAATATCACATTATAACATATCTTACAGATAATATCCAGGCTAATATGGCTTTTCCTCACCTTGAATGAGAGACGAGTTACTCTCTTAACCAGAATCGGAATATTAGGTATCTTTGTTTTTTAGCTTGAAAGCCATTGCTTTCCTCTGTCATCACAGAAATGGAAAAAAAAAAACAGAGCAGAAATAAATACATGAGAAAGAAAATGTCACGAAGATAATGCTCATAGTCGCATCTCTGATAGGGAACAAGATTTACATCACTTTGTAGACTCATATTTCCTGACATTTGTCCTAGCGTATTATGATCAAAGAACTAAAGCAGTGGTTGGGAAACACTGCAGGAAGGATTAAATTAAATGATTATGTAAACTTCCAAAGGAAGACAGCTTCCACTTGCATCCTGGCTGCTAGAAACCTTTCAGAGTTTATTTAGAAACTGCCTTTTTTTCAAAATAGCAGGCTCTTGTTTAGGGATCCCCTGATGATTTTAGCTTGTTGTATTGGGCATACATTGCCCTACAGTTACCATCTCCTTGAACAGAACTGTCTGCCAAACCAGCAGCTGCTGGGTGTAGCCCATTCACCAGCACCAGCCAGCAAGAGACCATGACTGAACTGCAAAGAAGGATAATATTGTACACAATCCACTGAAGTAATATTAGGTTAGTACATGATTAAAAATCTCAGGGACAACACTGAGGGGAAACTCTGTACCAAATCCCCATATTTCTAATGAAGAATTATTCCAAGAAAGTAAGAGACCTTTGTATTTAAAAGTGAAAAAATAAAAATGACTCCCCTGTTCTAACCCCAGTTGCTTAATATATTTCAGGCAGGGAATTCAATTCAGTGAAATCTAAGCAAATTGAACACTGAAAGGATTTTTAAAACAGACTGGACAGGTTTATAGCCTATGTAAAACAAAAATAATCAAATCTTACTCATGTGCTAAACTGATTACCTTCAGCTCCAGTACTGCACAATAGGCATGGCCATAAGGGAACGGGAGGAGAACTGCAGAGGTAGATGGATCATAGTTAGCCTGACACTGGCTGGGATTTTTTTCCTGGTGCAAAGAACAGGGAGAAAGTTGGGTTCATGCTCACATTAATAGACCTTTCCTTCAAGCAGCAGATTATCTGATGTTTGATAAAGATTTTTCTTTTTAACTTTCCATTTTTGTTTTCATTTTCCTTTACAGAACTAGTAACAACCCAGTTGCAAAAATGCATGTGGAATATATAAGATACTATTTGGCAGCTATGAACCACCAATCTCTCTGAAGAAGTCTTTGGTTTTGAACTTAGGGCTCTCCCTTATGTTTGCTCTCCTCAGAGAAAAATATACCTTTTTAACTCATCCCTATCTCCTGCAGCTCAAATTATCCAAATCCTTGCATCTTGGGGGATCAACTGTGCAGAACGTGCAAAGGGAATACTAAATGTTATCATGCTGGTTTCATAATGTACACCTCTTTTGAACAGTTACACCAAGGAAAGCAGTGAAGAATCAGACTTCAGTAGCCTTTTACATGCAGTTTATAGAGGCCTTTTCTCAGTAGGGAAAATAATTGTTTTAATTTCCATAAAATTAACTCATAGTATTAACTATTAATTCATAACTTACCTGTGCATCCTGGATTACAGAGGGAGCAGTAGGTAGGTAACGTTTTCATGACTACCAACTAGTGAAGTTAGACATAACTGAAGAGTTAAACATCATTTAAGACTTAAGATTTAAGATATTTTAAATATGTTCCAGTGAGATTCTCTGAGATGACAATCTGAGGAGTTAATTTTATATTTAATTTAAACTGACCTCTCAGGAAATATTTGGTGTTTCCTCACACCTTGTTTACCACATGCACTCATGGCTTTGGAAACAAACTCATGGGTGCATGTATATGAACTAAGGTTAATTTAAATTTTGAAGATTTTGAATATTCTTATAAAAGTTTGCAAGCACAAATGTAGTATAAAGTTTAAGTCAATATTTTAAATCACCACTTTGAACCATTTTATCCATTTATAAGTAACAGGGTGCTTTTATCAAATTAAGATTTTCAACAATATTTTAGAAAGATGTTATCCAACCAAGTAACAACTAATTATAAAAAATAAATTAAAGGATTTTATTTCAATTTATGGCTCTCACAAATAGGGGAAAGATTCAGTTTTGGGTGTTGAAAAGCCAAAATTGTTATAAAGCTCTCAAAACTCTCCTTTTCAGCTTTGAAATCTGTGCAAATAGGAAAAAACCAACACCTTATGCATTCTCTTTCTGACAGCAAAATGCCTAATCTGTGGTACACTATTAGAAATAAAAAGCTCCAGCAAATGTCCTAGAAAACAGAGGAGTTCCTGAATCTGATGGCTGAGTCATTCCTCTTATTTCACGGTTCCTCTCAACATTAAAGTGTGCTTCTGAGCTACCTGCAAGCCAATCCTTTGCAATGTCAAACCTTTCAGAACAAAGATGCTAGCTTATTAAAGATTCCTTAATTTTATTGGTCAAACTGTCCATGAATCAAGAGGAGGTGTTTTGAGAGCTGGCACTGGTAAGCAGCAAGGCTGTTATAGAAAAACTGGCTCTGGAAAATAGTCTTGGGTTGGATGATAAAGAGGTGATCCATTTTGTATTCATAGATGAAAAAAAAAGGCATGGAAGGGTAAAGAAAATTTTATTTAAAACTTATTCTTTTTCAAAAGGACAAACTTGGAAAAATTCGGGTAAACTGAAGAAATTGCTCAGTATTAACAATCGGGCTGAAGACACCAGGATTCGCATGTGAAGGAAGATTTAAATTCCTTCCAGTCAGTGGATATAAAACTGTCTAGAATTTATCTTCCAAACAACACAGGGGTTAAAAAACCTGCAGATATGCTGTCTGGCTGACTACTTCATGAAGGACGCTTCAGAAAAAGCAGAAAGCATATTCAGAAAGGAAGAAGGACCGATTAGCAAATAAATACTTGTTTAGGAGGTCAAAAAGTGCAGGGACGAGAAAGGATTGACAAATATATTAAAATAATAAAGAGTTCTCCAGCAATACAAGTAAAAAAAGAACAGAAATGTGCAGGGTTCCATACAGTAGGAAGAAAATAAGAGCTTTAGCATGATGCCTTTGGTAGCACAAAGAATTTTTTACTTTTCAAAACAGGACTGTGATATAAACTAGCAAGGCAAAGCTAGAGGGCAATGCAAAGAAAATGGGTGTAGGTACTTTGCACCGATTTTGATAGAAATCCCATACGAACTTACAAATTCAATAGCGTGCATTTCTAAAAAATTGTTTCAATAAGGAGTGTTACTAGATAGTTGGAGAACAGAAAAAGTAGTAGTGATGTTTTCAGTATAGAATAAATGTGATTCAGGCAAGTGCAAATTTTCTATTTTGTCTGCATATATTTGTATGCATATTCTTTCCGTTAGAAGAAATGGTGAAGGAAAGCTCATTAGAGACAATAGGGGTAAGAGAAAATTATTGAAATATGACAAGAAATGAGCAAAAGTAGATTTTGCGAGAGTAGCCTGATAATGCATTTTCTAGACAAATTCAACACAGGAGATCTTACCTACAGTAATATGTGAAGAATGGGATAACTGAGTCAAAGGTAAAATTGTCAGTGAAGTTGGAGAGGCCAGTCATTGAAAGGTAAACTAAAAGTGAATAAAAAGACCTATCTGGGGCATATAGACATGAATAGCGATGAACAGCAGCAGGCTGGAGGAAGTTTATTAGCAGTATTGCCAAGGGTCTGATTGACAACTTCATTAATGAGTGGCACCAGCCACAGGTTAAAATTTTCTGGTGATAAAAAAGCCAAACAGATGGGGAATAGACTGGCAAGGATCTAGAACAGCCATCCCAAGGAGGTGGAGCTCTATGCACCCTTCAGGACTAGATAAAATGATTGCTATAATGGCAGTATTTGGACCTAATGACAAAGAGGTCCCTTTCAGATATCTTTGCATTCACCAGGATCCTTCAGAACCAGAAGACCATCTTCAACCTTTTATTTTAATTTGTATTTCACACACCGCATGCTGAACTGGCATAGATCTTATTTCCCGTTTTGATGCATAAGTAGTTTACACATTCTTTGAACATTCTGCCCACAGTGTACAGATGCTCTGGAGTCAGAAAGATACTGCTTATGAATCTGACTGGCTCCACTTGCCAGCTCTACGGTGCCAATAAAGCCTGTAACATATGCACTGGGACCCAGCACTCATACCAGATCAGACTGAACAAGAAAAAGATTGGTTAGATATTTTGGCAAGGCAATAAGGGCATTGATGGAACATATGCTAGTAGTACTTAATCTTTAACATTTACTATGGAATTCTTAGGGTAGATGTAAAGGTACTCCCTGGTTTTACTTCCACATTGCAAAACTTTACGTCTTATAGCTATTTTATTAATAGTACCCTCCTCTTTAGGTCTCCTAGATGCTAAACTGTTTGACTGGAAAAGGACACTTTAATTAGCACACCTATGAGATCTCTTTTTGATGGCTTCAGACTATCTGCATAGAGTTTCAACAGGTTCAGGTGAGATAGCAGCTCAGCTGCTCATCAAGAAAGTAAGAAGGGATCTTGCGTTTGTCACTGGGATCCCCTGTTTTGGGAGCGGCACAAAGAGTTGGTGCAGTCCATATTCAGTTCACAATATACTAACTAGCATGCACAAATGAAATCTGATGTTCTGCAAACAAAAGGTTAGTGTAGGTCGGTCCCTGCTTCTTTTTTACTGCAGGTTGAGAATTAGGTTGTAACTGAACTCAGATCTGCGTAGAATTACATATAAAGTTTTTTTTTAAGCATAATGGTGTTTTTAACTTGTGTTGGTTGCATTTCAGGAAATCACAACACAATCGTTCTGTTCTGCTGGAGGCGTAGATAGTGGTAGGACCACTCTCTTGTGTGAAAACATAGCCTAAAAGTCTATCTTTGCTGCAGAATTAATTTCAGTGTTAGGAATTCACTTGTTAAGAATGAGGTGGTTTCTACCCTCTTTGTGGGCAGTACATTTAACAAACATGCTCCATCTCCTAGGTTGTAAGTTTACAATAAAGTCTTGAGAAACCTAGGCAATGTTGGTGCCTTGCTGCTGCCTGTGGCACAGATTCTCTTACTGTAGCTTTGAAACTGCTTCGCTCTTCTTCTTTCTCTCCTTGATTATATATTCATACATAAAAGTAAGTGTGGAATAAGTGACTGCTTTATAAATGCCATGTCCCAGAATGTAGAGCTCTGTCTGCAGAGAACATTTATTCATTGAGGGCCTGCAAGGCCACTGTGTGAGCAGTAATGTAATCTGACTACAACTGCATGTAACTGAGGGCAGCCGTGCAACCAAGTCTTACAGCTGCTGACCTTGGGAATATTGTGTTTACAACAAGTCACAGAAAGGCACCAGAACCAAGAACAGGTGGCCTTGAGTTGTGTGAACAGCCTACAGGGTTTTAAAGAGGTCTGACTTATTCAGTGTGACAGTCCCTGTATAATAAGGTTGGGCTTGGAGATTGCAAATGTGAAGCTTCCACAATTTTTTTGTGAATATGATAAGGAAAATGGGTTATAGCTTTTCACGTACATGATTGACATTCAGTCCATCATCACTTTTAAGGTTCTGAACAGCACTGCTCGTGCACACATCTTGTTTCCCCTGCTATTACATGATCTCTCAGCCAACAGTGCTCAGGCAGAGCTTCCAATCTCTTAAACCACAGTCAGTCCTTCTTTATAGTTTGCTACTTTCTACCATGGTGGTTATGTTCCTAATAATCTCAGATGAATAAGATAAGTACTAGTGAAATGATGTATTGAATTTTCTAGTTTTCCTGTTATACCTCTTTTTTTTTTTTTTTTCTGTATTTTGACAAATTTAGATCCTGATCTTTCAGTCAAACCAATGAATTCAGTAGAATTGTAAAATGGGCACACAGGTCCACCCACAAAAATAAAAATGTTTATCTGCTGAGCTCTCTTCAGTAAGTCTTTCAAGGTTGCATTTGTCATACTATCACAGAGTTAAATCATACATCTCACTACAATATCCTTTTATCTGGTTTTAAACAAGCTTGCTCTTGTGTCTGCAAAACTGGCTGTTGTTGTAGTCAAATATTTAGCACGTACGGCTTGCACTTTGGGTTTCTTAATATCTTTACACACTCAGTGGTATTCTCAGTATAATGTAATAAAAGACCTGTCTGAATATAAATAAAAATAATAAATAAATATAAATAACAGCCTATAGTTTATTGCAACTAAAATATTAGTAGTTGGAAGGTAAATATACAAAATGTGTATATACAAAACTTTGACAAAGTGCATGTCCCTATGAAACTGTTTTCTGATAGATGTTTCTTTTAGAGAAACTCACCTGCGGTGACCTGCTGATGAGGATGTGACACAACCATACTGGCACACGTACTTCTATCTTCTGCTCTAAAAGGGTTCCATCAGAACTCCTAAGTGCATTTCTCAGTCCAGTCATGAAGATGTCTGACCTTTGCTTTCAGCAGTGAAGAAATTCTTGGCAGAACGAAAATTCTCTCCAGTTCTTCATATTTTGCTCTACATTAATTCCCATTTTCTGGTACCTTCATACTAAAGGGTTGACTCAGAACTTCTTTTGAAGAGATCTTTCACTTTTCCAGTCCTGGATCTTTCTAGATGGGCCATTCTCATGGCCTCCCTGAATTCTTCTCTCTCCGTTTCCCAGATGGTTTTTGGGTGTCTCTGATCCACAGCAGAAAATACCTATAATACCTATAATACCCACCTCCATTTAGAATAACACTGCTATTCCCCACAGTTATGACTGCAGGCTGTATTCTATACTGGCCTTTTATCAGCCTCCCAGTCAATGACCAGCTACAGGGCCTTGGAGGCATAAGAAAGAGCCTTTCGGACTTTCTTGATGAGTTTATCCCTCACCTGAAACAGCCATCTGAAGCTCTGTCTCAGTGCAGATAGCCTGAAACCATCAAAAAGAGGTCTCGCCCCCTTTCCAGACAAATAATCAGATACGGATGGGAGTGTTTGTAATTATTAGTAGCTAATGCAGTTACATATACTGATGATCACTAAGGCAATGATTTTGCAAAGTGGGGGAAGATCATATTGGATCATCTCTATCTTCTATTAGACCACAAGTATACAGTGAGCATTTGCTGACTTCTGTCATTTGTCAACATCATTTTATCTTAAAGAAGGCAGAAACAGAAGGAAACCGCATGATATTTGTTCTTTATTTTATACAAAATCCCTGTTACATAGCCTCTTTTATCCTGTCTATTTTTTATTCACTAGCAACACTCTGTCACCACCTTTTAGAATCACATCAGTACTAGCAGCACTGTTAGCATCCTTATTCAGCAAAACACATATGTTCCAAAGTTTCACATGCCCCTGCAGCAAGAATAGTTATAGAATGAGCTGGAGAAAAAAAATCTCATTTTTTCTTGAAATTCTGTCTAACAGTATTGTACTTTTGCTGTTATTGAGGTTACAATAATAATATGGAAAATGTGTTTTGGCTTTTATAGGGTTTTTTGTCTTGATAAAGTATCACTAGGAGCTCTCTGTGCCTGATAAAGTGATGGAATCATATTTATGTTTGATATAAGAAAGGTAGATGAAAGCAGACAGAAAAAAAATGATGCAACTTAAGAGCAAAGCAATCAGGTGCTGTAAAAAGATGACTTTTTATTTAAAAAAGCCAGGCACATCCTCAGTCTAAAGGCAGGGATAGAAAATGAAGAGAATTTGAGCTGCACCATTTGCTCCAGCAGTATTCTCTTCACCTACCCTCTTCATCCGTCTTCCTTTTCCATTTAACTTGACTGGGTGGGGGAATAGGCAATAAAATGCAGTGAAGAAAGGTGGGTGCAGCATTTTTGTTCCCTGGGAAATCAGTATCACCCTTCTACAAATCAGGATGTTGTAGTTGTCTGGGCTCATTCTGCACATTGAACTAAACTGCAGTGCAAATTTTCTTCCTCCATTTGCTTATTTTAAGCTCCAGCTAATTACAACTCTTTAATAGTCTTACTAAAATCACCCTGCGGAAACATTAGAATAATGGTCTTTTTCTTAGAATCATGACTACAAGGTAAGTTTAAGGTGAACGTGGAATCTTGAATGCTGTGTGTGTACCCATAATGAATACAAAAGCATATATTTGTGTGTGTGTGTGAGTATGTGTGAATGCATACCTAACTACACAAGCTGACAGACATCTCACAAGGAAAACAATAAAGGACACTTTTCCTGGCCTTGGGGTCAGAAACTTAAGGATGACAAAAATAAACATATTTTACATGAATATAAAGGCTCCTGGAGTATGAGGCAGCTTTATTCCAGTGCATTGATCCATATCCCTTTACGGAAGAAAATTTCTAGCTTGTTCACAATACTCCCAAATTCCAGTTAACTCCCTTCACAACTGCTTTGTGCAGTTAATTTCTCTACTGGTTATCTCTTCTTTTGCTATGGATATGTACAGTGCTTAGCATAGTTCATCACTGGTGCCCAACTATTTGTATAAGTGAACACTGAATAAGCTAAGGAACTGAATAGCTTTTAACTGGTTTAAAATACACTAGGTAGCGTTCGCCATTGACAGAGTGTTTACTAAGTCCTTTGGGGAAGGGGTTTCTTTTTTCTCCATTTTTTTTCTTCAAATTTTCTCAACTCTGAGATTCATGAACTGCTTATTGAATTTCAACCTGCAGTTCATGAATCACTTAGATGCTGGCTTGATTAAATACTAACAAGATCATTTCCATAGAAATTGACTCATTATTATGTTAGTTTCAATTTTTTTTAGATGGCAGTTACAGAAAAAAACCCACAAAAATACCTTTATTTTAGGATAGAGATTAGGGGTTTGGAGGGAAGCAGTCCTCCTGCACTCTACTTACATTAATTCAGTGTAGTAGATCCTTTATTCTGAACTGAGATGGTAATTCGTAATTTTTCTTGTTGAGGAAAAATATTGCTTGTTTGACTGAGTGCTGATCATCAGAGTGAACTGCTTCTGTTACAACCTAAAATCTTGAATTTTACTGTGCGTAGTATTGGATGTATCTTAGACCAAGCCTAAATGCCCAATAACTGAAAAATACTAAAAAATATTTACAATGGAAGTAAAATATTTGGATATTTCTAAATTAAAATGTTTTCAGTCCTTGTGCTGACCCATGCAATTTGTTTTGGGCTACTGCAGCTCTGACCTGCATTACCCAGCGGAGCACACTACCACTATTCATTGGCATTTGGTGGTCCAATTTTGCTATCAGACTAAATTTCCTGGCTGTTATGTATATTTGTCATTTAAGCAGAGTTAAGAGGTACCATAACGAAATAAATATCTGGTAAAAGAGTGACCGTGATGATGTCAAACCTCAGTGACTGGTTTTAGGAGTCACAGATAAGTTGCATGAGAAGAACGAAGAAGTGTTTTAGTTTGAGAGAAATTTTAGGAAAAATAACATTTCAATTAGCATATTATGCAGGTTTCTCTCAGCTGTGTGTTTCTACTGTAATTTGATTGTCAAAAGCATCAATTTTTTTTTGTTGGAAACTGTAATTATCAATTTCAATGCAATTGAATACATCTTTGTTTTTCTACCTCAGTCCATAAAATTCCTGTGCATGTACAACTGAAATTAATTGCAGTTTGTTACTTGGCTATAAATGATTCAATATTTTAAAACTTTTCCCTGTTTCCACAAGGGAAGTGTTATTTTTTTTTTTTTTCCCCAAGCACATTTGAAATAGAAGTGAATATGACAAAGTCAACAATCTTTAGAATTTGAAGATACAGTTTGAAGTTTGAACATTATACAGTTATGAAGCATGTATACCTAGGCTGTTGAATCTCCTAGCATGCAATATTCTTCAGACAAAACTATTTGCATCTCACATCTTCTCATGTTTCACACACAACTGTAAAATAGTTTAAGGTGGAAAGGACTTCTGGAGGCTGTCCTGTCCAACGTCTCACTCAAAGAATTGTAGAAAAATAGAATGGCCTGGGTTGAAAGGAACCTTAAAGATCATCTAGTTTCAACCCCCCTGCTGTGGGCAGGGTTGCCAACCACTAGAGCAGCCTGCCCAGGGCCCCATCCAGCCTGGCCTTGAACACCTCCAGGGATGGGGCATCCACAGCTTCTCTGGGCAACATGTTCCAGTGCCTCACCACCCTCACAGTGAAAAATTTCCGCCTAATATCTAACCTAAATCTCCCTTCTCTTAGTTTAAAACCATTCCCCCTCATCCTGTCACTACCAACCCCTGTAAACAGTCGCTCCCCCTCCTGTTTATAGGCTCCCTTCAAGTACTGGAAGGCCGCAATGAGGTCTCCCCGGAGCCTTCTCTTCTCCAAGCTAAACAAGCCCAGTTCCCTCAGCCTTTCTTCATAGGAGAGGTGCTCTGTCCCTCTGATCATCTTTGTGGACCTCCTCTGGACCTGTCCCAAGAGCTCCATGTCTTTCTTGTGCTGGGGGCCCCAGGCCTGGACACAGTACTCCAGATGGGGTCACACAAGAGCAGAGTAGAGGGACACAATCACCTCTCTCTCCCTGCTGGCCACCCCTTTTTTAATGCGGCCCAGGACATAGTTGGCCTTCCGGGCTGCAAGTGCACACTGCTGGCTCATGTCCAGCTTCTCGTCCACCAGGACCCCTAACTTTGAAATTAAATTAGGTTAGTCTGGCCCTTGTCCCAGCTGAGTTTGAACATCTCCAAGGATGCAGATTCTGTAGTCTCTCTGGGCAATATCTCTCACTGTTTGACTGCTCTTACTGTGAAAAGTTTTTTCCTAATATCTACAGTTTCACTTGCTACAATTTGTATCCATTCCTTCTCTCCCTTTCATCATGTAGCTCCAAAAAAGTCTGCCTCAGTCTTATCTACACCCACCCATTAGGTAATCGTACACAGTCATAATCTCTCACCATAGCCACCTTCTCTAGGCTGAACTCTCCTTGTATGTCCTGTGCTCCAGCCCCCTGACCATTTTAGTGGCCCTCCACTGACTGGACTGCTTTATCCTAGTGCTTCTTTACCTAGAAGTTCTCATTAGCTCATTACTTTGCAATTAGTTTGTTATTGCACTGATTACGTGACATCATCAATGGCCATGGAAGACCATGTCATAAGATGCAGATTGTGAAAATGAACAAAACACAAAGTGTTCTCTTTTTTGGTTTATTTCACCCTTTGAGAACACAGAGCTGCACATGGACATACACGTTAGTTCTAAAATTCTAGTGGCAGAAAGGCATTTCCAGCTGCCGGGTGGAGAGAGAACTCTCTTTTGGGGACTCTCCTCAAGATTTCCATTATTTCCATGTATTTAAGGAGGTATCTGCCTTCAGACATCCATCAACTTATAAAGAAAAGTGGCTGAGAACCTTTATAATTTTTAATATCATGTGGCAAAGGAATTATTTATGCTGTTGTCTACAGCATACTCTGCTGCATATTCAATATATGAGCTGAGCATCAGCTCTAAGTATTTGTTTTTCATTAATTTGTAAATATAGCTTCCTTTAATGTCAATCTGCATCAGCAGCTGTGCTGTCAAAGTTAAATTTTCTCACATTTTTAGTATTAGCTATGTAACTTTCTCTGTCTTAAAAATTATCAGGTAGACAATGCTTTCAACTGAACGTGTCTTTTCAGTGACAGGCAAAGTAATTTTTGTTCACAGTTTATAACAGAAACTAGCTCCTTTAATAGTAAATACCTGAACAATGTAAAAATAATGATATGTAAAGATACTGCTGGTTTTTGCAGTCCCCTTTGGGGAGTGAATATTCATAATTGCCTTAGTCACTCTCAGTTCTTTGCCTTTTCTGGCTATATTCTTCTGTCTTCAAGTTGTTCATGTTCAGAGAAAACATCTTTCTCTTTCCAGTTGCACTAAATGGTTCTCCTTAAACACCCTCCTCAACAGCTCAGTCTATACCAGCAGTACAATACAGCAAAGCCTCAGAAGGGATGAAGCACTGCTATTTTTATCAGATGCAAACTGGATTAAAATTCACAAAGAGTCCTGGTGTGATCCCTACTTATAAACTTCCAGAGTCTGACAGAAGAAAATGGCTCATTACTGTTTTTCAAAGCTCTCACTTGCACATAATACACAGCCAATAAGAAATACAAATTCCCCTGCAAATGATGAACACGAAGAAAACTCTTCCAAATGAAGCTACAGGAATGCTTTGTGTTCCAGGTTTTAAATTTAGTGCAATCTGAGGACAACACAAAAGAATAATCACTCTTAAGCTTTTGTGGTTAGCTTTTGCTAAATGCATGGGATTCCCTGGGATTAATTTTGGAATCTGGGAAGAAAGTCTACTCAACAGTTACACACATGCCTTAATGTTGCTTTACACAGGTTTGTTTAATTGTTCGACAAAGTTCAGCTTACTTTTACTCCAGTGACGAACCAAAACAAGAGGTGGTTATCTCCACACTGACATTGCATCCAGGCCTCTGCCTATCAGCTGCAGCTTGCTGGTATAATGGACTTTACCTCTTGTGAATTTTGGTCAGTCTGAGAGAAGTGGAGCATTTTGGGTTGAAGGCGGAGCTGTCTGTTTTTTGCTATAGAGAAGACAGGGACAGCTGCAGTTTCATCTCATTTGTAATCTGTCTAGCAAATGCAACCTCATTTATTTATAGCCCCTACTGCAATAAAGTAAGTAATTTGAAAATAACAAATTATTGGTCTCAAAATGGCTGACTGCTGATCATAAGCTTATCTCTTGGTGATTTCTAACCAGAGCCCTCACGCATTTTTCAGTGAGAGAACTATTAGCAATCAAAGACATCTCAGGATGTGAGGCAAGCTTGACTTCAACAAAGCAGCTTGCATTCAAACTACTTTATTGTTCCAGCAAGACTACTGAAGTGGGAAATCCATAATTGAACTTTGAGGATTACCACCTCTGTTGTCAATTCGATATAGTTCATAGCATTTTCAAATTGGGATATTAGAAGGGAGGGGATTTTGTGTGTTTTCTAAGGGACTGATTATGGCTGGGACAGAGGAGTTCTTTATTTGTCATCATAATTTCTGTTGTGGCTGTATCCATGGGTGGATTCGTGCAGAAAGACTGGATGTTTACACCATAATCTAAATTATATAGTGTTTTTCTATCAAAATGCCACTTTAGTATGAATCACACTCTTTGGGTTCCACCTGTTGTCTAATTGCTATGTTAGCAAAATGTAAATTTAAGTCTCAGCATGAGGGGGGACAAAAATAAATCTTTCTTCACTAACTTGTGTCACTATTTTGTTATTGAGTGGTTTTGCTTTTAAAAATTTCCAGTTTTATTTTTGTTTCTTTGTGGAGTTGTAAGTGAACACTGTGTAGAACAGTCTTTTTGCCCTATGACTTTAAAGGCTAAAGGTGTCTCCCCCTCCCTGTCCCCAAATGTGACACTTATGACCCGGTGTGCTTTACTGTTAAAAGGAACAGCGACTATATGTATTTCTCTAACAACCAATACCCTTTAATTACATATGGGCTTTTAAGAGACAAACTTTTGTGGTATGCAGTCCTGAAGATATGCTCTCAATACACTGAAGTCCCAGTCATATTTTGAAAAGAACCTTAATGCTCTGGGCAATGCCTGTAGGGCTCTAAGTTAACATCTGCCCCGACAACTGCAGAGTTGCCGAAGTTAGATAATGTTCATGTAGTAGCATGAAATTAAATATTTTTGTACCCTTCCACACCCAGGCTAGAATAGAAGTCCAGGAAGAAAATTTATCTGCAGTGCACTTGAATCATGTATGTTCCAGTAAAAAAAGAGAGGAAAATAATACTTGTTTCAGGTGCCATTGGAATTTCAAGAAGGAAAAAAAAGCTGTCATTTTTTTCAAAGGGCATAATTAGTAACTATTCATATAATTACTTCTAAAATTAGTACACAACTTGGGGAAATTGCTTGACATTTTCCTTGAGTATTTAAAGTATTGTTGCATGTTTTTAAACCGAATGAGTTACCCTTCTGGTTAGAAAATAATTTGTTATGCACCCTTCCAAATTGTAAGGCTGTTTTGCTATTGCAAGTGTACTAAAAGTAAGACAGCCTATGACTACGCAAGAGTAAATCAGCCCAATTTCCTCCTATCAATCTATTTTCTTTAAGCTGAAGACTCCTATCCTTTCTACTGAAGGAAGCAATAGTGCTTGCCTGCTTCTCTTGACAACAAAGGTAAAGGATCTCAACAAGGGTCATTAACTCTAGTGTATTTTTATTGACCATTGCAGTGTCCCACTTTTACATCATGGAGATATGATGCTGTATAGCAGCCTATTAGGAATGACAAGTGGTTTGATAAAAACAAGGAAAGATGAAGATGCTGAAAGAAAGGAAAATGAGGAGAGAGGGACCAGAGAGAAGATAAGAGAGAATGATGAAAAAACACCACAGCAACAAAAGCCCCTGCCTAATTCAACTTTGTGTGCAAAAGAGCAGAGTTCTCTGTGAACCCTGCTAAAATTAGATCCTGCTGTCTCCTGATTTGGCTCCTGGGATCAGGAAAAGCAATATCATTAGGAGACTTCTGAAAACCAGCAGTAATTGCAGTTTGCTGGCCAAAAGCATCACAGACAGCACAGAGTTAAAGCAGGGGGTGGGGAGAGTAACAAACAAATATGGTGAGGTGGTCAAAGCATCTGGAGACTTGAAGGGAGCAGAAAGCTTAGGTTTATTTTTAAGGGTAAAGAGTGGTTTCATAAAGTAGGGAAGAAAGGACTAAGGTTCCAGGTAGGTCCCAAATTAGAGTCTAGAGATTCTGTCCTGGCATCACTTGGTCTCCAGGAAAGCTCTCATGGTTAGCCAGAATACCTTCTCCCAGCTCCTTGTCTGTGTGTCTCATTCTGCTCTTTCTCCATGGCTGACCATCCTTGGCCAGTGGCACTGACAATGCAGCTGCCTGCCTCAAGATGTGAATTCTTCACTTCTTTCAGCTTTGTAACTGACATAGCCTTTCCTGAAACCATAGTTATCACTGAGAAGTAGGTCACATTTTACCAGTATAAGAGAAACAGTAATAACTATACTAACAGAAACTAAATTATATATATTCTTATTAGCACTGTTAATTAGAAAAGAAGGCTTCAGTTGCCGAAAGGAATCCAAGTGTGTAGTAATGTTTGAATTAGTGAGTACATTTTCAGCGGGGATATTCTTTTTGATCGCTGAAACTGGAGTGCTTCAGTGAATTATTTCCATAGCATGTTCTTGGGAAATATTTACTTTATGTACAAAACACCTGTGAACTGTACCTCTCCAAACAATTAGGATGTTTAGTCATACAACAGTTACACACAAGTAACGAGATAGTGACAAGACTAATGGAGACGGTTTTATCAAAATGACTACTCTATTGCTTGAAAGGAAGCAAATTATAGCAAGGGCTGTAAAGAAGAAAATTACGTGTTGTCACCATTTATTTTACACAGGAGGAAAGTTGTGTTTTTCCATGCTCAGTGTAGCAGCAATTTCAAAGAAAAGAGCCACATATAAACACTGTATAATTCCAAATAAAATAAAGCCACACTCTAAGCTTCAAGAAAAAATCTGAAATGCTGAACCACCATCATGTTCTTTTATATCCATGTGACTATCAGAATGATCCTGCCTGGATCAGACACAGAACATGCCTGCTTTTATGCAGGATCTGGGATACAGAATAAACACTTCTCTATGATGTGAGGAAAGAGTTCATTCAAGCACCACCAAGCTACCCAAAACCACTGTGAAGGGTCAAGTGAACTTCAAGAATTAAACAGGATCAAATGGTGCTACTGCAGCTCTATCTCTGGAAAGTTACTGTCGGAAAAGCAGAACCGTGTTCACACCTTCAGGTTAGATGTTTAAGATGCCTGTCATATGTCTTAAAAAAAAAAAAAGCTGTGTGTCAATGCACTTACTGTGCCTGCCTTTACGTGTAGAGCCAAGTAAGCCCTTTCTAAAGTCATAAATTACATCGTTTAATTGAAATCTGTTTTAAAATCAATTCTGTTAACTGAGTGTCTCTGAATTCACTGACGCAAATCTAACAGGAAAAGAACAGGTTTAAGCTGATTAAAAAGGCTGAACATAAAGACTGAATATAACTCTTTTTTTTTTTTTTCTGTAGCCTGGGAAAATGCAGATATTCTGGATTTATGTGAGGGAAACCTGAGGCTAACTATAGAAGTTTGTTTTTCAAGGAGAGGGAGGATAACCAGAACTTACTGGGATATTTTGCTCAGTCATGTTGCTGTTTGCATCATGCCGTGCTTAAGGTCATTTGCTCTCATGAGCATTAAATTCAGAAACAATGTCTTTTAAATTTCCATTTGAATGCATCATGAATCACTTTCACTTAAGAAGTGACACAGCTTAGAATCGCATGAAATTGGCTCCAAAAAGGAGCGAGACACCTTGGCAGGTATTAACTCATTTAGAATCGCTTAAATCCTTCAGAACGACTGAAATCTCAGATGCTCTGCTCAGCATCATGTCCAGAGATTAGTATGAGTGTGAGAAGACCGAAGAGGATTCTTGGCAGTTCTCATACAGCACAAAGGGGAAGACTCCTTACTTCCTTTGCTTCAGGTGTACTGCCTTCAGCATTCACTGTGTATCAAAACCACCTACAAACTTCTAAAAATAAGACTTTTTGTCCATAATCTTACGCTCCACAGTATGCAACCACAGCCTTAGGGAATATTTGCAGAGGTTTCTGATGCAGCCAACAGGTTTGTACCATGATTATACAGTTGGATTTAAAAAAAAACCCAACAAAACCAAACATTAGCACTATCTTTCTACAAGTGTCTCTAGTCCTTACAACCTTACCTCATTTATCATCAGCAAAATCCTATACTGCATTCGTTTATCGTTGTGACTGTTCTGCAAGCGTGGTCTACAGGCAGGACAGTGTAGCTCATGATTCTTGTAGAACATTTCAGTACTGAAGGCACCAGATACCTACATTCCAAGACCCCATTTTTTCTCCTCACATCCTCTATTTCCTCTAAGAAAAAAGGACACAGAAATAAGAAAAAATATTTTCCCCTATAATATTTTCTTCTGTTATTGTGTACAGGAAAAAAAAAAAAAGAATTGAAAGGACTCGGTTCATATTTTGGCTCCTTACCTATTTTAATTCAAGTCCAGTTGCTATAAAGCCTTTACTGTAGCACCTTCTTGCTCTTATTGATAATCGCAATTTGCCTATTGACTTCGCCAGGACAAAAGCAGGACTTTGATGAAGTAACTCATCTGGGTGCACACTGCATTTTTTTAAAGTTTGGCAGCAATGGGGTAAAAAGCATGCTTCTCTTCATTGTTACCAGTCAGTACACTGGATTTTTTTCAAGACCAACACCAGCAATGACAATCTAATGGATACCAAATTACTAGTAACATACATTTCTTCTGGTTCCTCCTTTCATACTTAACAGTGTTTCATTACAGATTTTAGAGTTTCATTAGCATACAGGACAAAAGTTGTTGTCACACTCTGTTTTGCTTTTCATTATTAAAATAAATTAATTATGGTTCTTGAAATTTGTGAAGGATTGTCACTTCCAGGGGTCTAAACATATTAAGCTATCTTCTTGGGAGAAAACAATAAGCAAAACTGACATTTATTTCAAACTCCTACTCTAAAATCTTCAGTTAACAAGGTCAAAAAGCTTTGGGTGAATTATGGGACAAGAATTCTTAAGATGATTTGCAGCAGGGATTTATTATGAAGCCAAAATTGTATTGTCAGGAAGAACCAGATATGTAGTGAATATGAGCAAAAAGCAGTCCATCTACTTTACATGCTGTCAAGTGTTAAAGGTAGGAATGTTTCACAACTGTACAAATGTGCAGTTCTGAAACTGTAGGAATTATTTCCTCTTGTGTCAACCTTTGATAAGAAATAGCTTTGCATGTGGCTAGAGTATGGAAATAGTTTTTTACCCATCTCTAAGATAGGAAAGTATTACCCTATGTTCAAATAAACTCACTTTGCAATGAATAACTGAGATACATAAGAATAAATTTACTGGAAATGGATCAGACCATGCACTTCAAACTTGCTCACAAGGGGTGCCCTTTCATGAGATTTCCTTTGCTCTCTTCCAAGCAATGAAGGCTTTTTTTTTTCTTCTACTTACACTCTACAGGTGTAGGAGGTCTTCTGCATAGCTACACATTCCCCTTGAAAACTTGTTGCAATATGGATCAGAAGGAGTCAAGAGAATGCTCCAAGAGGCTAAAGGACACCACAGAAATGCAGGGCTGTATGAAAAGTAGATCCTGAACTTCCAAAACCAAAACACTGAGAAAGCTACAAGGAGGCTCCTCTTATCTGTAGACCTTTTCAGATCTTTGGCCTCATGCAATGTGTGTTGTACAGAAAGCTGTGATGCCAACTCTAAGCATGTTTCCTGCTTTTCTGCATTGTTATACTATTGCTAAATATTCTAGTAATTCACCTGAAGTAATTTGCAGCATACAGCAAAGCAAATTCTCTGAAAGTCCTGTTTCACTGTTTCACCAAGGCACTGAAGAGAGAATCTGGGGAAGGAGGATCCCTGCATCCTGACCCTGACAGGGCAGGTGTGGAGAGACTGAGAAGTGGTTGAATCACCCTGTTTGAAAACCAATCTATATCTAACCAGTGATTCCTTGCCACAGCCCTGGAAGATATATAAATATTGCTGCTCTGTTTTACAGGAATTTGGGATAGGAGGGGACTAATTCTGCTGTGGTATTAAAAAAATGCCTTTAACCACTTGAGTGAAGGCAAATTAGGCAGTAATATGCTGTGACGGTGCCTTATAAAGTACAGCTTATGCCCCTGCTGATTACAGTTCCAGTCTACCTGCTACAGAACCCTTGTATTTGCTGTTTTAGGCAATGCTTTACGATTTTGTTAAATTTCACAGCCATGAACTGTTTTTTCTTGGAACACATGATGAGATATACTCTGGAAACTTGCTAACATTTGCATTGTTATCAATTCTCATACCAGAGGGAGATTTATCCTCTTATGAGAAGGTCTCTGACTTGCTGGTAGATAGGTATCCAGTCTCTCCTAACTCTTGGAAAACATATGAAGCAAGATGAAAGAAAATAAATAGCATCTGAACACAACACAACAGAGCAAGTGAGGTACAAATATCGGTGTATCAAATCATATGTTGAATTGCTTCCTCCCAAAACTCCATTCTTTTACACTGGTAATGTTGGCTGGGGGGTGGGGGGGAGTAAGGAAGCTTTTTACAGCACCTGGTAGAGCAGCAAATAAAACCAAAATCAATAAAATTAGTAATGTGGAAGAGAATTTTTGTGCTCTGAATAAAACTGGACTCATCAGTCTCTGGACTGATTGCATGTTTAGCTGATAAACTTACTGAGCATTAAAATTATATATTCTTAGCAAGCAAAATGCTTTTGTATACAGGTGTGCTTCTCTTGGGGATGTCTGGTCAATCTGGGAACCAAATGCAGTAAGAACAACATATATCATCTGAGAATACCATGTGCTTCTTGTCACTGCTTAAAGCAATCAGTCCAGAACACATTATTTCTTTGCACTCCCTGCTTTACTTATTTAGCAAAAAGAAACCTTTATTTTATTTTTTTTTTCCTGAGTGGATGTCACTTGAATATAAACAGAAGAGCCACAACTGATTTTGAACATCTTGAAGTAACCTATTACGCAAATAAAGTGCACTTTGGGGCTTCCATATTGATGAGTTAAAAGAAGGACATTTTCAAATTGATGCATGCTTCGGAATGCTAATGAGCAGTCTTGGAGATATGACTAAACAGCAGTGTTAGAATGCTAGTGAGTAGTCATCATCACCAGGCTGTGTCTGCCAAACAATAGCTAGCAATTTTATTTTCATCACAAAAGCTTCTTCCTCTGTATGTTGTTTTCCTTCTCCCCCCTTTTTCCTTTTCTTTCTTTCTTTTTCTTTTTCTCTTTTTCTTTTTCCTTTCCTTTTCCTTTTCCTTTTCCTTTCTTTTTTCTTTTTCTCTTTCTTTTTTTTCTTTTTCTTTTTCTTTTCCGTTAGCTGAATATTAAAAAAACCAACCTATTAGCACAAAAAAATCCTGTTTATGGTCGGTACTTTAATTAAAATATCTCTTAACTGATTTTTTTTTAAGAAGAATCAGCAAAAGTTCAGAAACATTCTATAGTTTCTTTTGTATGGAATTGGGGCAACAAGTGGGGAAATAACTCCACTTTGATAGGAAGTACTTCCTCCGTGGACAACTGATTTCTTCATTTCTTCTTCCAAACTGTACAAAATATAAGTCAAGATTGCTTACAGATATAAGTGTTATGTCTGTATTACAGATAATGCTCAAAATTTCAGTAGGTCAGGAAGGAAGAGCACATAGTGTTCTGAATATTTATGCACATACACATATTTCTGAAACCACCAAAGTTTCCCCCCTTCTGTAAGGTCCAGTCTGGTTTATTATTTTTTTATCTCACCACCTTTAAGACCTGATGAGAGGCCAGCGCCATTAGTTACTCCCTGAGCCTTACTAGGGTGGTGCCTGAGGTTGTCCTTCCAGGACTGTATTCCTCATATAGGTTTGCCTCCCTCAAAAAGATGTCTGTAGGAAAAAGAACACCCTAAGGTGCCAAAACTGGAAAAGCCTAAAAGCTTACATATAAAAGAGGTGATATGCTATAACAGATAGAAGCTTTATGATGCATTTATATTCTCAATGGATATGAAAATATAGGGACCAAATATGAGACTATATGGCCAGATAGGATGTGCTATCCTTAGCACTGAGAAATGAAGGTGTCAGCATGGAAAAAAATTATAGGGAAATTTAAAAATACTTAAGAAATTTAAGAGAGAAGTAATTAAGAGCATGGAGATTTTAATTTTCCTTTATTAAAGGAGCTTATATTGAACAAACAAGTATATAAACCAAGAAGACAGACACTGAAGACAAAACTGCTGAGAGCACAACCAAATTGTAGTTTCTTGGTCCAGGGACCATCAAAAGGAAAGATCAGTGTCATCCAAGGTTAAAAGTGACATAAAACTCCATAGTGGCCATAACTGTCCAAACAGGAAGGAATGACAGGGTAATTAAATTACACTGAATGTAAATTAAACACATTTACCAATGAGTTCTAATGGCAAGATACAGTGACTTTTATGGAGGTGAAGTGTCCCAAAAGGCAACTTCTTCTATATATTGACTATAAGTTTGAATAATGTCTTTCATGTTAAAGATGCTTTCAAAAGACAATGTCACCTTGCATTTTTCCTGCAATGGGCAATGTAATGAGACCCACCAGTTTTTCTAAAAATGATATTGATATTTTTCTATCAAAAATGCTATCAGCAAAGTGTTTCTTTAAATATATTACATAAACATTTTCCAAATTTTGCTCTTTGTATACAAATGTTTACATATTTTATGTGGCTCAATGTAATTTTACAGACCATTAAAGATTTACACAGCCAGGTTTGCACTCCTACATTTTACTCATACTAAAAATGGTCATGTTAAACAGTCTGTTAAAAATGGTTGTGCTGATGTATCTGACTTTATTGAAGTTGACTTATGATGTCAGAACTGCTTGTGCTGGTCTCTTTACAACGCAAAAGAAGTTATTTCTGTCATCATCCCATTACTTTTAAAAAGAGATCTGACAGGCTTAAACATTCTGCTTATCTAAGTCCTGATTGAAAGCCAAACTTCTGTGCTGCCAGATAACCACTTATCTTCAAGCAACATAGTATTCTAAAAATTTAACAGGTTGTGATTATTAATAATTGCATCTGCTGAAGCTGCAGCTCACAGAACACACCATATTTTATTAGAAGACTACATCTTCTGGAAAGATACTTTCTTGTTTGGGAACTGCTGTGTTGTTGTTGAACTATGAGAGTGTACAGGTACTGCATACACCTACATCCATATCCAGGGCTTCCCACCTAAGTAAATCATTTTTTCATCATGATTCTTCTGGTCACTCAAGAAACGACAGGGTGAGGACAAGAAATAGCAAGGCAGGAAGGTGTTGTTCTTGAATTACTAAATACCATAGAAGTTCACTGGAATTACTATTTTAAAATATGGTTATCATAAGCTCTGTGGTCCAATAGTGTTAATGCTGAAGTATGGCTATCTCCTAGCAGTTATTATTTTTAAAATGTCTAATTCTCAATTTTAAAGTATCAGGTGGCATGTATTTGCCTTGGCCATTAATGATGACTGGCACTAAAACAAAGAGACTAAAGGTTTTAAATCGTAAGACCTGAAATGATATTTAAGAACAACAGAAAGTTCAGGTTTTGTCCCTTTCAAAGGTCAAATGGGAATAAATAAAAAAAAAGACAAGACCCTGAACTTTTATTAAAGCAATAAGATTTTGCCTTTGTATGGTGTCTTTTGTCTGAGCACTGTACAAACATTAATAACATTAAAAGTCTGCAATTCTTGGAGTCTCCATTTTACAGATAGGAGAAAGTGAGGAATAGAAGAAGTTGTGGTCTAAACTCAGTGCCACTTAGATCAAACTTAGAAAGCATTGCTTAATTTATGGTATTACAGAATAGACAATATTCACGATAAATTTACAGAAGAGATTAATTATCCAGTACTAAGGGAGCCAGATCTGCAGCTCCTGAAGATGTACCCTTAAAAATTAACTGTCTTGCTCACAGTCACACGTAGGCAGATGGAGTGGCATTAGAAAGCTCTATTTGAAATTTTATCTCAGGATTTACACATAGAAATGATTCAGCAGATAGCAGCCAGTGGAGTCAGTAGTGTGCCCTTTGTATATATAAAGACAAGATCAATTTACAGTTTGCGTTTAGTTTCTTTAGGGCAAAAATCGATCTTACTATGGCTTATTATGAATGGTCAGCCTCTCTGAAGCCGGGTCAGTTGAGACTTATCTAGACAGTGGGGAAGTCCAAAGAGCCATAATTTGGTTTGCACTCTGTAAAATGTCGGTGCTTTAATTCTGATCTTTAACTGGTACACAGAGCTCCCTTACAAACATCTTCTAAATGTAGTTCACGGTTGTATTTTCTGTTTCTAGAAAAAACCCATATATCTGTACCATGTGACAGAACATTGTGTAGGTACACTTCAGCTACACCAGAGCATATATGTCCATCACTATGAACATAAGAAACACTCAGTGCATCAGACCAGTGGTCTGCCTAGGCCTCTATTCTGTCTGGCATTGGTAAAAGTTATTTAGGATGAGTGTGCAACCCTGGACATTTCTCTTGGTTATCTCCCAGCATCCACAATCACTGGATGGGTGTTGCTAGTGGATATATCCATGACTATCATCCTTTAGTAACTGTTTATGTACTTTCATCCGTGAATTTATTGAATCCCTCCATGAACCTGATAATGCTATATGCTTTTCCTGATTTTCTGCTAGTTTAATTGAATACCATCTAGCTCTTCTAGAGTAGGATTTGTTGAATGATAGTCTGTGTTCATCTTATGCAACAGCACCCTCATGTTTTTATCATAACGCCCTTCAGATTTTTCCTCTCCAAACTGAGAAGTTATGGCCTTTTTTGTTTCTTCATGTAGGCACCTGCTCCATCTCTTTAATAATTTTAGTTGCCTTTCTCTAGATCTTCTGTAGCTTCTTACCAGCTCAATAAACCTCCATTGCCACGCTAAACTGATCAGCTCAGCCTGTGCTGGGTTGGGCATCCCTGCCCTGGTTTTTTGTGTGGTGAAGTCCTGTCACGGAAGTATGATTTTACATCCATTGACTGCAAAAGTAAGACTGCCCTACATTCCCATACATTGTGATCAAAATAGGTACAGTAGCTCCCATTGTATGCAAAAAAGTTTTTGCCTTTTAAATGAAAGAATAGGAATAGAACAGGAAGCTATTTTCTTATGCTTTTATAATGGATTTGGAGATGCTGTCAACCTCCAGAAAAGCTTCTTTTTACCTCCTTTTGTTCCAAACTTCACAAAATTACTGCTTTGCCATGCATTTACCATGCACAAAGCAGCTTGTACATTGTGATTGCCTGGATTAAACCAAGTTTTAAAATATAACTTCCAAATAAAATACAGATTCTCAAGCTGTCTTTCATATATAAAAATAAAAAGGTCTTTTTAATTTTTTGGAGTTCTTTAAAAGCTGATGCCTCTAAAAATGTGATTTCCCAGTCCTGCAAGTAGGAAAAGACACAGCAGTTTTATTAAACAAAATTATTAACCTAAAGGATTCAGAAGAAGGAGAGAAATTAGCTTATTATTGACTTGTTTGACTAAAAAGGTGCTGCAACTCCATTGTGGGGCAACTGTATTAGTGACCTGGTTCTGTTACGACTTTTGCAGCTGTGTTAGCCAAATGGTAGGGATATTATGTTGGCATTCAAAAGTCACAAATTCTTCCCCTCTTCTGCCACTGACTCCTATGTGACTATGGGCATGCTACTCAGGTCACAGATTTTTCTAGCAAAATTTCGTAGGAATAAAGCCCTTAACTTTTTTTTAACTTATCCTTGTTTTCCCTAAGTCTACAATCTGTGCCTATAATTGAAGTATAGTATTACTATGTGTATCACCCCAAAGCAAGGAAGACCCAAGGTAGCTTCATGTCACTCAGTTTCAGAGGTAAAAAAATTTGGAGATCATCTGAGTGATCCAAAAACCTTTCTGTTCAACCAGAATAGTAGGATGCCTTCAGCAAGTGAGTTGTCTGACCTATTTTGGAATATATTTACACTGTCATGTAACCTACGTTCCTGGCTTGTTGTGTGATCAACCACTTTGCTAAAGAAGGAGTCCTCTGGCCTCCTCAGTTCTCCTTGGAGTGAATCCAAGCAACAAAACCTGAGTGTGACTCTGATAGCTCGGTACCAGCCTTATTCGTCGAAAGGGAATGGGGATGACATTCTTCCAGGTGTGGCATGTTAACTCTCTGGCGATCTGCAAACCACCCCAAACCTTGCCCTGTCAAGTACTGTCCTTCCTTTAACCTCATGGCAGGCCGCAGAGCATGCAACAAATACTCCCACCATCAGTCTATAAATACACCACTCTGTGGACCACTTCTTTTCAGACACTTGGAAGTGAAAGACACAAATATATATAGCTACAGACATATGCCTTGAGATTGTACTCAGGGTACCAGAAGAGGCCTGGGCCAAGTTGTCTGCAGTGTGGGAGCAACCAGCCAGCTGTAGAGGAGGTTACTCAGAGGCACAGGGACACAAATCACTCCTCACTTTTGCCAGACAGCCAGTTTATGGCAGATGATTCCTTCAGTACCTCCATACCCTCCTTGAGCATATGCAGGTGCTTTATGTAGGAGATTTAGGAGCACTTTAAAATGACAGTTAGGCCAGAGTGCCCATGGTATATGTGTTACTAAAGCACTGGCTTTAATGTCATGCATCTATTTTCCTAAGTCCTTTTCCCCAAAGCTCTTGTTCACTAAAGTGTAACAATTTTGTTCTCTTCGTACTGTCACTGCTTTTTAGTGAAGCTTGAAAATATTGCAAGGCTAAACGAGATCTTAATTTACCTTAAAATAGACTCAAGCAGTTCTAAGACAAATGTAGATTAAATATGGAGTAGAGAAAGGTCTCTCTGGAAAAAATACTCAGATCTCTGCTGAAGCCACTGCAAAGTTTTCCATTCAAGTGCTAGACAGAAAATGACTCTTGCTCTTCCTCACAAGGACTACCTTAAAATGGAAGTGACTCTAAATTGCCAGGCAATAATTTCTCCCAGACGGTCTGCTACTTTTTAATCCTACATACTTCTCTCTTTTGGCCTATTTACACCATCCTTCAAATGTTGTACTTAAGGCTGTTTATCCTCCAACATGAAATTTCTGTGTTCTGTCTGCCAGAAAAAATATGCAGAAGTAGGTGAACACAGAAACCAAAAGGGATGCCTGTTTTAGCTGGCAAACCTGATGGTTGCAGCATTTATACCAGGTCAGATAAATTGACCTTACATGGGAATCCTACCACAGAATAAGTACAATATAGAATTTTCATAATCAGGATAAATAGTTGATTGTTCTTCAGCTCACAGGCAATATTTTGCCCTTAACACCTATTCTGAATGAAATAGGATCCTACTGAAGTAGTGGACTTTTAACAACCACTGGAACCATGGAGAAAAAAGCTTCTCTGTTCAGTGCTGAAAGAGGCTGAACACTCAAATAAATGTAGGTGGAGAGAACCTGTGGAATATGATAGATACATTGAGAACTTTCCTCTTGAAACCCTCAAGAATTGTCCTCCATACAGGCAAGTGGCTAAACCCCTTCCTCTGTGTAACTTCAATAGTCTCACTTCCATTTGGCCTGCTGATGAATTGTCTACCTGTACATGTATGAACAATACAAGTGACCCAACTCCTGTTGAAATTTGTATGTCTTCAGGACTTGATACAAAAATCCAAAACTTCAGTAGTTCCCTAAATCTTATGACTGACATAAAAATATCTCTAACAGTTATATACTGGACTACTAAAATTGTTGAGAGGAGAAAGGACATTTTCTTAGTTTTCTAGTTACTAGAAAACTTCAAGAGGGATGATGACATTTTCTATGAGGGAAGAAGGATAAGATCGTACTTTCTACCACCCCAGAGAGAAAATGGCAAAGTACCGTATTGGTGAGGTATTAATTCTGTACTGAACCACAATTTATTTTGCCACACATTTTGCAACACTTGAATCTCATAACCTGGAAAGAGCGGAGCCTAGCAGAAACATGTATTTCATAGTACTGCATCCTTCTACATCCTTTACGGATTTTCTATTTCACCTTGATCTGCTAAAGTCAACAGAGTTTCTCTGAGTTGATGCTGAAGGGCATAAACTAAGAAGAGGAAAAGAGCACCAAATTTATGTGGAGCTGTAAGACATAAATCAATGCTTCAATGCTTTTTGTAGACACTAATCTATAAGAGGGATGCTGTAGCCAAGAATGCTTTGGTTTTCAGTAGCCTATGAAAAAAGAGGAGGGAGAGAGGGGTTTTTTGTTTCCGGTTTTTTGTTTATTTGCTTTAGGTCGGTATGACACATTGTTTCTCAGGGACAAAATATAAGTTGTAAATTTATATGGAGAGGCAGGCTAGGGTGGTCTGTTGTGCATTCTTTGCAGGGACAGCACTATACTTGTTTCCTTGTCTTTCTGTTTCATAAATACATGTTGATTTAAAATCTGTAACATGAAATCATTAATAAGGATTATCTGTAGGATAAGAGGAGTGACAAGAAGTAAAGCTCACTGTATAAAAAGTGCTGAGTCTTAGGAATAACTAGGTCTATATTTCTTTACTGCTGTCACAGATAACTACTTGGCACTGGTCTCTCCTAAGAGTTTAGTAGGACTGGCCTCATTCTTTACTTAGAAACAATGGTTAGATAAACAACGGGTAAAGACAGTGTGTCAATTTGTAATTAATGACATTAAAACAAGCCTGAGCCAGACATAAAAGCTGTGTTTAGCCTTGAATTTTTGTAAAATTGGTTCAGATAGTCTGACCTAAGCATTGCTATTAGCACAGCTGAATTCATGGAGCATGTATTCAAAGTGGGCTTTGATATTGTAACTGAATTAAAATTGATTTTGTAATTGGAATATCTTGTATTTTTTCCTTAGCTAAAAATCTCGCTTCAAGTTAAGTGGCTTGGGTTTGACAAATCAAGGCAATCAAATCATTTATATGTCATGGCAGGCAAGATCATAATGAAGAATGATATGGACACAAGAATATCGATAACAACAAAAAAAATGTAGGACACACCACATACTGTTCCTTCCTTTGCAGTTGTGCCATTGCTAGGCAACTGAAAATAGATGAATAATAGATTTTAGATGTATATCTATACACTTACATTATGCTTCATGTGGAGGATCATGAAAGGGATTTGTGAAAAACAATAATTATTTTTCTGATCAGGGCTGAATACGTCTTTAATGCCAATAAGGACAAGAAAATAGATTATTTCCAACATTAACAACTTTTGTTGATAAACTCCACATTGTACATGCACATTTTTAAAAAAATACATCCTTCTGTTTAGTAACAGAACATTTTCTCAAATTTTCATACTGTAATTTTTTAGTTGCCATATCGTGACATTGTACAAGCTATGCCTCCCATAGTCAATGAAATCATCACTGGTGAGTAATCAGCACTTGGATTTAAATATATTAATAAAATTTACTTCAATAAGTATTGTATGTAGCTCTAACAGGCGGTAACTCTCTTCACTTGAGTAAGTAACTTAACGACTTCTCTGTCATTTAAAATCGAGTTATTCAACTCCTGCTACATTTTGTACATGCTTCAGCAAACATTTAAATTCTTATTTCTAGCTATGTTACAACCGTAAGGGAGGAGAGACTGCTACAGGAACATTAGAAGTAGCTGATAATTCCCATTTTCTCTATAGCCTGCGGCTCCTTAAATAGAGGGGGAAAAGGAAAAAAAATCCAGTCCCTTGATAATTAGTACCCTTTGTCAAAGCTTCAGTTACAGTTTGATGAAAAAATATTCGTAAATGTCAAGAACCATGCAGTCTGATAAATATGGATGACATTTAAAAAGCAGAGGAGGCAGTTTCTACAAAAGCAGAAGAGGCAAAATGTAATATGTATTTATGGAGAGAAATAGTTTTTCCACCATGTATTCTCCTCATACATTGACTATTTTGTACTTCTGGTTCTTTTTTTTCACAATGACCGTGACCCCTTTGTCTTGTATCAAATGCCTCATCTGCATTTTGTAGTGTTTCTTTAGTGGAAAACAGTAGATTTGAATGGCCCGAGACTTTCCACTTGTAATCACTCAGTATAATTGATTGAGAAGACAGAGTCAGAGAACCCTCCAAATATTTTAATTCTTCACAGTCGCTTAAATTCAGCAAAAAATGACACCCTGAGAAAATGAAATGGCACATACTCATAAATTGCTAACTCTGTGATACAAATCAATCACAGCCCTCAGTGATTACTCTTTAAACAAGTCTGTCTCACAAGCAGATTCAAAGGAATTGACTTACTGAATGTTAACAAACAGAAGGGGAAGATCTTTCACTTCTAACAACTTTGAAAACTCTGTTGGAAAGCTTGAAAACCAAGACTTTTTTATCAGGTTGAAGCAGAAAACTAGGTTATCCATATTGCCCATGCTGGGTGTGACAGTGCCTCCTACTACAGTCTTTGTCAGAACAGTACTCACTGAGAAAGCTGTAAGAGAATGGAAGATTATAATGTAATAAACAGCTAATTGAAAAGTAATAGGCAATGAGAAAGAAATAAGTGAATGAGTTTTTCAAAGTTAGGGTTAGAAATTTGTGCCAGTGTGCCTGCAATGATGGTACGAGAGATGGGATGTAGTGAATTCACAGTCTTCCATTTCCTGACTTATCATCCTGCCAGAGCTAAGAACATCAAGAATGTGAATGCAGTCAAACAGTAAGTCCCCATCTTACACAACCAGCATTGACAGGGTCCCCGTACCACCGCCACTGAGTTACTATACATGCTCTGACTTATTTTTCAAGAGATGGCAGTAGAAACAGCTAGGTCCCATCCATACTGTTAACTACTGTTAGTAGTGTAACTGACTACACTGCCTAGTGAGTGCCTGTCGTGGTAGCCCTTACTCCCTGAGGTACCCTGCTCCCTGTGAGCTGCTTAACCAAGGCTACTTTTATCAAACTTCAGTAGCTATGAACAAAAACTAGCCTACCATATTACAAAAATATAATGGGAAATTTTGTTTCTGGACTAATTTTATAATGTCCAAAACAATGTTTGACCTATTTATGAGTGAAAAACATGTGTCTCTCAAATTATTGTGTTAACAGATCTTGACCCTTATTATAAAGAGATATTGATATAGCTTTCATATGAAAGAAGTAATACATAGCAAATTTTTCTCTGATAACAATACACACTACTGTTTTCAGAACAGAATGATGCAGGTGCCATGAGTTTACCTAATAATCTGAAAGCTGTTAGCTCATTAAAACTGCTGTCCTTTAACCATCTCTAAGGCCTCCATCAGTTTGATGCATTATCTCAGGTATGTCTCCAACACTGACTACTTGGGCTCCACATTACTTTGCACTGCAGAGCTACTGTAGTATCAATTATACAGTAACAAGGACTGAGAGAACTGCACAAAAATTGTGTGAGATCTGTTAAGGGAGCTCCTGTGTCCCATCCCTAAACCCATGAACAGCTCAGTCCACTTGGTACCAACATGCAGTTCACAGAGATTGCCCTTTCCTGAACTTTTTGAGGCAAACAGATGCTTTTTCAGATTATTGCAATACTGTATTTGTCCCCAGACTTCCCCACTGATGAATTCTGAAGGGAAAGAAGAGCTGCTGTAGTAATTCTGTCTGGACTGACAGGGATACAGTCTGGCCTCAGATAGAAAGATGATGCCCTATCAGCAAATGTCCTTTAAGAGAGGAATTAACATATCAGCACTGAAAAAGTGCAAAAAACCTGTGAAATAAAATATATGCATACATATGTATACTTCTCTAACTGATAAATGAGGAGAAAGATGCAGGAAGAGAAAAAATATTGGCGGTATTAAGTTTGTGGAAAGACACAAATCTTCAAACCCTCTCACAAGATGGTCTTGGTCCTGTGTTTCTGAGAAAACACAGCTGTTCTGCCAGTGATCAGCTAGTATGCAGATGTGTGACACTTTGTTACAGTAAATGCCGTTTCATCATCCACGCCATTAGAAGGTCCCCAAATAAGGACACAAGTCACCAGTTTCAGCTGTAATCCTAATTACTAATTCATCCTGTTTCTGGTGAAGTCAGTGAGAGCCTTTCCACTGCTTTTGGGGCATCAGAATTAGACTTTTTTTGACCAAAAGTCTTGCAGTTAAATAATGCATCTATATATTTGGGTCATTTTGTTTTCAGGTGTTTTCACAATATGGCTAAGTTAATTGTCCTGCAGCACAAAGTGCTATCTCTGTTATCTGTTAAAAGAATCAGTGACATATCTGTACACACAGCTGCAGCAACTGTGCAGAAGCCATATGATTTGCTATGTGTTGTATTTTAAGCCATAACCTTGCTTATAAAATTTTACTCTGCCCTTCTGTAGTCTGTTGTGTTGGTTGTGGGCTTTTGTTTTTCATTGTTGATTTCTCAGGTGAGCTTTCCTTCTTGCACTGGCCTGTTTGATATTAACAGCACAGCAGTACCTTTAACTGGAAAAGTACTTATACAGAGGGTAACATGGTGTTGTCATCTCCGCTTCCAGGAGTGCTTTGCAAAAATTGCTTTTAATGAAAGAAAAATCACTGTATCTTCTTAAGGGTGTTGGAATTCAAGTAGAAAAAGACTAGACAGAAGATTATTTAAAATGTAATCCATTTGTTTAAATATTCACATCTCTTAAAAAGAAAAAATTATAAAAGTAATGCATGTTTAAATTAAGAAAATATAACTTTTTCAGAGGTAGTAGGTACTTTTTCATAAAACCATGTATTTGAGAATGAAAGTAATCTGATATTTTTTTGTAGCATTGTCATCTTTTTCTAAGGCAACTCTAAGAATATCTTTGTCTTCAGGAACAGCACTTCAGCATGAACTTTGAATCCCAGCCCCCAGCCATCAGCTTCTTCCTAGATTAGCTGAGTGCATTGGGTCTATTTAACCATGAGCTTTTATTGAAGGATAGATGAATATCAGTCCCTGAAGAATAGTGAATTAGCTACTGCCTTGTAGCAAAGCATTTTTTCTTTTCACTCTACAATAGGTCTGCTATAAGCACAGCTTTTCATAATACAACTAGCAAGTAAAGTGGCAGGTCTGGAGAAGAAAATGGAAATCTTTTGGAAAAAAAAAAGAGTCTAATGTGCAAGGGCTCTTATTTCATTTTAGTAACCTTAGAATAAGGTGATCTTTCCAGAATAGACTTTTATGATAAAAGGATTTGACTGAGGCTTAGCTGGTCCAAAAATATTCTATTGAGTATTGAACAACATATGTTTAATAGCATACAGAAAACTGAGAGCATCTCTTATGAAAAAAAAAAAGACTCCAAAATCGTTGAAATGATGGACATGAAATATAAAATATGGCCACATGAACCCTGAAACAAAGAACATTAAAAATTTGATAATACTTATTGTAGAATGAAATTATGAATTTCTGTTGCTGCATTTATGTTTATCCCACTTATTTTCTCTTATTCTTTCCCTCCATATGAGGCCAACAGAAATTACATCAGTTTAAGAAAAAAGATGAGTTAGAATTACAGGCTTTTTTCCTTTATTTGAAAATATCTGTGTTTACTTTGAAAAAAAAATCAAGGCCATATTCTATTCTGTGTTAGCTCTCAGCTAAAGCTCACACAGATCTTGGATTTCTTTCTTTTAAATTGGAAAGGATATTCTTGCTAAGCCAACGTAAATAAATCTCTCTGTTTTCTTCAGCAGTGGACTGATAGAGAGAGGGAGGAAAAGAGCTGCAGATGCTGATGCATCAGCCCCTGATAACCACAGCACTGAAAACCTTAGAGACAGACAACAGATGCTGTTAGCAGTAGAAGAAACAGCTCTCTGGGCTCTACAAATTCTTTCTCCACCTTTGAAGCATCATGGCACTCCAAAATTAGTTACTTTGTATTTTAGTGGCAGTGGGCAACAGAAAGAGAAAAAAAAACCACTGGTAGCTTGCAGTTGAAGCAGAGAAACATGAAATAGCCTCAGAAATATGGTGGAGTGCATTTTCTCAGACTCCAAGAATAATCAAGACAAGTGACCACATTGCAGTGGTGGAAAAAAGGGATTTAGAGCAAAGGTGCAGGAAGGGAAAAAGACTGATGTCCTGGGTTAGTTTCTCTAGCAACTTGTCTTCACAAGTGACAAACTATAATTTCTCACAGCCAAAGCTGCCGAAGTACCAACTTTTTAAAAATCACCATGCAGATCTGAAAGACAGAGGACAGCGATGGTTCAGGTTACCTGTAACGTGCCCAGGGGTGCTGGATGGGCTGTCATATAATATGAGAACTCCCTGTGGTCCTCTCTGAAATGCCAGTTTCTGTCTCATTTTCTTTGCACATTCACAACACTGGCCATCACCTTTGGTGGTCTCTCCATCCCCTCTTTCTTGATGAAAAACAAAATGGCCAAACCCACTTTTTGTTTACTGCACTAAAGGGAAAGTAACAATAATGAAAATGTTGCTTCTGTTCTATTTGGCCTTTTAGGGAAATACGGATAACTTAGTGTTTGCAGTTTCTTGCTTAGCTTTATCTGAATCCATAGTTGAGAAAATACAAAGTGCATCTTGCACGGTAAATATTGGACTATTAGACAAAGCCTGCATGTGGCTGAGGAGGAAAACCAGACCATAATAATATTTCAAGTGGCAGAACAGAGAAGTTTGAGTGTCTACTTTTGAGGACATTTATTTACATCTATCACAGAGTGTTAAACTACATATGGAGCAAGAGAACAGCATGTTAGTGAGAGAGATGGAGACAAAAAGGAGTAGCTATGTCCTGAAGTGCTCTTTTCATCTAGAAGTTGAGTTCTGCTCAGCAACTGCACCAGCTCACCAGCACACCTGGCTTCTCACCTTACAGAGCATGGCAGCCATCACCATGATCCTGAACAGGATCTCTGAAGGCAACCATGCGGGGAGGTAGAAAAATATCTCCTATTCAAAATGGGCTTAGACCTCTGTTCAACTGATAGTGTAGAAATCTGTTGCATTATCCACTGAGTCTAACCCATACATTCATCAGAAGTACAAAAGCTTTCTAATGTCTAAAGAGAAGCCTGAGATATCAAGCAGTATATCAATAAGCCAGCCTAGGCTTTTCTCTGAGCTAATGTTCAGGACTGGCCTGCTTTACAGGGGGATGAAGTTTGAGTTACACGTACCACACGGCAACCATTAAAATTATAAGGATAGACAGAATATTACTGCCCAGGGAATTAATATTACTGTATGGGAATGAGGCATCATTGATCAAAAAGAGTTCAATGCCTTCCAGAATTGACTTGTGTTTCCTTGTGACTGATTATAACCCAGACAGTCAATGAAGCAGACCTTCTTTGGACACCAACACTGTGATTTTAGATGTTTCTGATTGCCAAAAACTTGTAGTAGAACCTTAAATCCATAAAGGCTCCAGGGTCTACTTAATTCATCCTCAGGGACAACCAAAGCCCTGGTTGATGAGAACATATCCAAACCAGAAACTTTCATTTCACAGAATCATAGAATCATAGGATCATAGAATGGTTTGGGTTGGAAAGGACATCAAAGATCATCTAGTTCCAGCCCCCCTGCCATGGGCAGGGACACCTTCCACTAGAGCAGGTTGCTCAAAGCCTCATCCAGCCTGGCCTTAAACATTTCCAGTTTCAAGCTACGACGCTGAAAGCTAAGAATGTACAGCACTAGTGGTCAATAATAAACAACAATTTTGTTTTTTAAACTCTAAAGGCTTCACTCTGTTACACACATACACGTTTTAGCTTGGAAATAAATGCAAAGACATAGAAATATTTACTTCAAATGGCAACAAAATTGGAGTGGATTGATGTAGAGGCTGCTAGCCTCATAAAAATAAGACTATACAGTATCCTATTTGTTCTCTTGTGTGGCAGCCACAGGACCCATCAGCTAAGTAGTGACAGAAACATTCCTAGTGACATCTGACTCCTTGGCAAGCTCCTCTGGCAGCTCTGGAGTTGCCTCTAGGCTTGTGACATGGTTAGTTTGTTGATGGGCTGCCTACAGATCCAGATTACTTGATATAAATAGTTATAAACCATGGGAGGCACGTGAAATTCTTTGGAGTTAGGTCATAATCCCTTTGTCCAATATGGCTAAAATTTATAAGATTGACTGCATGTTGGAAAACTTTGTTTGGTCACAGTATGTCCCAGATTTGTGATGAAACATGGGCAGATTGTTATAAGTACATTTCATCTGTGTGTACCACTTTCCTCATCCATGAATTGCTCTGAAGACAGTATTTTTGTCTGAGAGCTCTGCTGCACAAAATGCAGTCCACACAGCATAATGGAAGAGCTTAAAGGGACTAGATTGCAGAGCAGCTAGAACAATCAAGTGGCTGTGAAAGAACTAGCTACTGTATTCATCTTTGAACTTCAAAAGGCACTGGGTTAATTAAAAAGGTAGGCACTATGGTTACTACCATAAGTGACATTTACTGTTATCTCTATTGTGTTCTTTGCTGGACACAATTTGTGACTTTCACATCTATTTAGATAAAAACACATATTATTTGCTCATGTTGGAGCTGCAGGACAGTTTTATCATCTTTTGCCTGTATCTTCATCTTTTTTTTGCAAGCTTTGATGAGTTTCATTCATCCCAGGGACTCATGGGGTAAGAGAGCGGCCTTCTTGCAGAACTTTCTGGCTGTTTGTATGTCTGAGATTCCCTTCAAGCAATTGCAAACAACTGTTTCAGTTTCTTTGGTGTTTTCTAGGTCAGTGGTTCAAAATCCTTGATCCTAGCCTTAAGACTGCGAAGATTAAACCTCTCTAGCTTAGAAGGAGCCTGGTAGGGATATTAGCCAGTTAACAGGGCCTCCCTTGCTAAGGAGCTTAGTCTTTTAATTATTTTTTTTTAAATTTTCTCCTTACTCTTCTTCCTAAAAATCCTCATTTAATTATCCCTATGTCATGAGGCAAGATACCATCACACTGATCAACTCAATGTTTGGCATCATGTAATGAAGCCCCTGAAGCCAGTGATTTGGAACAGGAGCACCAACCTGATCTATGCTGTGCTCCTTGCTGCACCTTGGGCAGGTCCTGTTTTAATAGATATGTTTGGAGATAATATTTCTTTTAAATGCACATTATTTTTCCTAGAAACTGATACAGCTTCCCTTTTGTGGATGCACAAATTGCAAAGCCTGTATACTTTTGAAATATTCAAGGAATTTTGTAATTTTCTACTCAATAAAATTAGTTTAATACTGCAGCCCAACACACAACAAACGAAAACTTGAAAACAGTCAGAGCAAGTGAGCTAAACGTAACATTGTGTCTGCTAAGGTAAGAATATTGACCTGCTGACAAATTACTTCTAAGCAGCAACATCCTGAGTCATGATGCTCCTCATGACAGTAATATGTGTCCTTAACCCCCTGCCCCTGTCGAGGGGATGGCCTACAGTATTGCACTTCACACTTGCATGGATGCTGAGGGTTGAAGCCACTGTGGTGGCACCCAGCAAAATACAGACTGGGAAACCCTAGTTAAGCAAGTTTGTTCCTATTCTGCCCTGTGAGCTGAAGGCTGTAGGAAGTGCTGCTCACTTCATTCACAGCACATACTTCCAAAAGCAGCATCTAACAGAGATCTGTATTTGGGACTGCACTCCAAAAATGAGCTGATGTAAGGTAAATCCATGCATATTTATTAGCTTTGATTAAACTCACATATCCACTAACTTTTTCTGAAGTAATAGTTCAAAACTGAGACTTTACAGTAGTTTAATTATGCTGTATCCATTTCCTACTCATCCCCCAAGTCTATGCAAAGCAGCATCATTAATTAGTCTGCCCACTGAGATTGCTAACAAGGTCACTGATTGATAACAGTGTGAGCTGTGAAGTCTGAAACATCATTTCAAATAAGATCAGACAGACTTTGTCCCTTGCTACATTCAGGTCACTGTCAGTCACTGTTTTTTGACGGTGTATTTATTCTTCCCACCACAAAAATTTCATTAATCTGTGAGATTCAGAAATGTTTCAGTAATGTACGAGACCCAGATCACCTAGAACTGGAAACAGTTTCATGAGCCCTCTTTCTGAAATGTAAATACTTTTTCACTTTATACAATTCAGACTGATATGGTCTGGTCTTTAGAGTTTAAATCAGATTTAATTTTTCAAAACACACATTAAATTTTCATTCAATAAAATACTTAATAGACACTAAAAAAGTAATAGAAATTTAAATTTTTAATTATATCATATGAGAATATACTTTACTCATAGCAAACGTTGCAGTCACTTCAAGATTTGTGAAAATTGACAATGTGCTCCATTAGGGACCTCATCAGGGTAAAAGAATAAAAGAAAGAAAATACCACCCACAGAACAAATGCCACTCTATATCTTTATAAGGAAATGGGAGATGAGGATTAAAGTTAGGACTAACCTTAAAATTCCAGCTTGATTTGATCTGATCCAAAGAAAAAAACCCTTGTTAAACTTTCAGTAATCCTGGAGATTTGCTTTCCTTACAGTCCCGTGCTCCATGCACTTCTGGCTTTGCAATGGCCAGAAGAAGTAACAACATGAAGGTTACTCTAATTTATATTCAAATAGTAGTATGTGGTAAGAAAAGCTGTAATTTTAATTAAAATATAACTCTCATCAAAAATCAGTATCAGGTACGCATAGGCAACATCAATCAATCACTTGTAATTGGTCTTGTTCTCAGCTAATTGCCATATAGTTCTCAATCTACAAAATAAGCAGATTCACAAGAATATGGGGGTTGCAGGATGTCAGCTAATAAACATCCGGGGAAATGGTGAAAAGATTCAGTGGAGCAGTTCTGCAAATGGTTATGCACACAAAAATTTGTGGGAACAATTCCATTAAATCAGTGAGACAAGAACTGAACGTTATCTTTATAGAAACCCAGGTGGATATTGAGTGTCCCACTTTCAATGAGGCTCAGCAGTGATGCCTGACAGCAAACTGGCTCGGAGTGCTACATTTCTGGTAGGTTTTTTGACAATTTTTGAAGGTATCTCTCTACCTACCCTTCCAAAAGATATTCTTTTTACATTGGTTCTGTTTAACTCTTTTCTCCACTGATTGCAGTCTCACTGACTCGTGCTAAAGAAGTGGAGTGCTTTGCAATCAAAAAATAAAACCTTTAAAAGGTCAAATTAGTTTAGCATATTACAATTATTTCCAAGATTACATTAAAACTCCAAATCCTGATGCCCTGTTGAGTGAAAAAAAAATTATAATACTAAATGTAAAATGCACAACAGTATTCCACTCTCTTGATAAGAAGCCACAAAAGACTGCCAAATGATCCCGTAATTACAGAGTAAAATGTAGTACAGAGTTTTATGCAAGAGAACATTAAATTGGGGAAGTCAGTCACTTAAAATTGAAGAAATAGAGTTATGTTCCAGCATGGCCTTGGAGAAGCATGCTCTAACTGACCCTTCTCTGAACAGGGGGGTCGGACTAGTTGATCTCCAGAGGTCTTTTCCAGCTTCAGGCATTCCGAGATTTTGTGATTCCTACAAATATACCCCCTATGCACAGGCATTATATATTCAGACATAATTACAAGGTCTCACACTATTATTTTCCACCAGAACCCTAACCTCTTCAGAGACTGATCTAAAGCTCTCTGAAGGCCACAGGAGTTTTTTGGGTGGACTTCAGTATGCTTTAGATGAAATCCACAATTCATACAGTGAATGGTATCTCTTTAATAAAGGAAAAAGTCTGACTTTTGCTTTGAAGTAATAATTTTCACAGCAGCACAGAGCAGAGGAGTACAATTGCTGTCAGCACAAATGATACTTAATTTATCAATGGATAGAACATTAAACAAATATAATTAATTATTAGTTAGCCAATATATATTAAATACTTCTTTTTATTCACTACTCAGTGCGTGAAGCTCTGCATATATGTCTGTATTCTATACATGACATTATCTGATCTGTCCATTTTGAATCAGTGCTTGCTCTGTATTACTTCACTATCAATTTAAGATAGCTTCTTTACCTTCAGCTGAACTATTCCAAATTTATGCTGATCTGAATGTAATGAAACTGGGCCCATGGTCAGGGACGAATCATCTGGGCTCTTATCTTTGTCATGATGGTTGAGTGCATAGTGAACATGGAATTTACTCCTGTACAGGTACTTATTCAAGGTTTGCAGTGCTTTAAGCTGCCAAGAGAATATTCAGTAGTGAAAAAGCTTTATGATAATTGACTGGAATGGCTTGTGTGAAAATAATGAAAAATAAAGTATTTCTTCTTTGATAGCTACTTAATTTTTACATTGTCTTTTGATTATTTTCCTTACATTCCCCTCTCATCTAATGCATCATCTATTATGTCTTTTGAGATCCAGCTCTCACAGTCAGTGTTTTTCTATGGAATTATCTTTCTCCATCCATTTGTGTTTCTATAAAAAACTTAGTTTAAACAGCAATCGTTAAAAAACCCCAGAAAGTGAGGAATTGTTGTCTCCAGGAAACTAGGTAGCCATTACTGAGTCTTGAAAAAACATTCCTCATTGCAGAAAGCACACTATACCCTTGGATTTGAGACAATTAATTTACTTTTATCTTTTGGCTTTGTAGACATTTTGCAGAAAGTCTGAGAGCAGTTGTTGAAGAGTTGATAGAAGAATTCACCGTAGGTGCCTCACGCTCATCTCTTGTTTCCTATGACTTCTTACACTTATTAATTCAGCTTGCCTCAGCTCAGATATTGAGTTCTTGGCAGAAAGACTGCTAATCTGCCCTGTAACTTTACAGTCAAAACCAATAGACCCTCAAACCCTGATTGTGGTCTCTGGCAGCTATGCAGAATAGATCTGTAGTAAGGAGACTAGCTACTACAGAGTGCCACTTCCACAAAAAGCTGGTATTCTCTAAGCTTATCAACCAAGTTAATTGACCACTACAAAGCTTTTAGAAATATACTGAGTACTATGTAACAGCACCAAAAGCATATTAAAGTCTTGACTGAGGCAATTTTTAAAATTTCAATACTGTGAGGAAGCTATACATCTTATGGTAGAGACTTGAGGCTTTTTTTTTCTTGGAAAAGAATACAAGTTTTTGTCTTCAGGATATCATGAATCTAGAAGCAATGAAAGTTTTAAAGCTAATGGTCTTTTGTCTGTAGGGAGCAAATTTTGCTTTTGTCTTGTATAAACAGCACGTACATGCCAGTATGTTATATAACTAAAAAAAATGTCTGACCAGAAGTATCAATGCTCACTAGTTTATCCTACTTTTGGGCACAGAGGGAAAAATGCTGAAATGGAATTCCCTCAGTAACAATAAACTAAAATTGTACCACATTTTATTTTTGATGACACATTGTATTATTTCAGTTGCCTTTTCACCTTATCTTCCTAGTGGAACAATTGCCTTTGGAAGACTGAGTCATATAATGAAAAGCAAGAAACACAGGAACTCAGCCAGAAGATAGTTCAGAGTCAGACAAAATAAACAAGGAATTGATTTTTTTTAAATAAATTACACACAGTAAACTATTGCTACTATTAAACACTGTAAAGTAAACTTAATCTTGAATATCTATAACATTTCAAAAACTATGAGGTAACAGAACTGGAAAATGTATTCATATTCTCTTTTGAATAACAAGGTTCACAGATCCACTGCAGTGAGAATTCCAACCTGCTCTGAAAATTGTGGACAGAAACAGAGCTATTAGCCCAGGAGCTGCAGGAGCCTGCTAGCTTATCTCTTGATTTTGTTCCTAGATGAAATAACTTCTATCACCAGGATAATTTCAGTCAAATTTCTTAAACTAGGAACTCTGTTAAGTCTACAATAGGAAAAAATCATGAGTTGTTTTCAAAGTAATAGGACGTGCTGGCACTATTGTGATATGTGGGATACGTGCTCTGGGCCTCATTTTGCATCATCATGTCACAGTGATACTTTTGCATAGTCTTTCCACTGCTAAGAAAAAAATATGAGTAGAAATGGCTAGGTATTGATCTTCAACATCTTCTAGCCTTTTCAGCACTTTACAGATGGATTCAAAAAGATCAAAAGATGACCAGAGCTGACTTGGAAGTTCTCAGATATGTAGGGGTAAATCATCTTTTTGCTGCATCATCTTTATGTACTTTCAATGGAATTGCAGCACACTCACCTGGTGGAATATCTTAACTATAGCTATTCAAGACAAATTATAATACATATATCCTTATTTTTGATTTTTTTCCTTGGCTTGGTTCCTTCCCAACAACTGTGACAGATCTCACTGATAAAGAGAAGTCACATGAAAAAGGTGCAAGTCTGAGCTAACAAGCAAATCCTGATCTGTGTCTGCACATGGGAAAGAGCTGAGAAGTAGCAGTCTTGGGTTAGAAAAGAAAGGAAGAAGGCAAGAAGTTGTAGACAATAAGGCATAGCACAGTACCACTCTTCTCCAATCAATCAGCTATTGTGATGGAAAATGTTAGTTAGTCATTGGTTTAGACAAGCACTGGACAGAATTAGATTTCTGTGATGAGTAGGGTAGAAAATGTTATTCTTTCATGTCATCTCTTTCTCACTAACAGTCAAATCTGTATACAGGGGTAACTTGCAGATTATTGACTTACACCCAGGAGAAGAATGGTTTTCTGATAATCCAGGCTGCTTGAAATGGTATTTTTCTTCCATGTTATGCTGTGTGGGCAAGGTGAGAACAAGTGTTTTTCCTATAGTAGGCTCTTTGTCTCATCCCTGAACAGGAAATGTCTCAGCAAGCGTAATTGTGAGGCAAGGATCACAGCCTGTCAATGCACAGGGCTATCATGTCCCATCCTTTACACTCCCCTACTTTTGCCTGTTGGAAATATGATAGTCTTAGCAATCTGGATCTCTTCTTCCTGTGCAGGATTTCCATGCATTAGGTCTGGTTATCTTGGATAAGTCTGTGATAGTGCTGGCTCTGAAGAAAGAAGGATAGCAGTTGCAAGTTATCATGTATATTTGGTCTACGAATCCGTTCCCTCTAGGCAGACCTGAAACTGGTTAAACTAGTAACAGTATGTGTGGTGCTGCTGCCCAGAACCTGAAATTCCTTTTTTCTTCTCAGAAGCTTCACCAACAACATGTCTTCTTTTGAAAAATGTGTGGGAAGGTGGGAAGTTCTTATCTTTAGTATCATTAAACCATGGGTCAGGGAGCCTCCAGCTACTTCATTATCTGTAATGATTTTCTTAATAGAATGTATGGTTAGAAAGGAACACACAATACAGCAAAAGCAACTGTTTTTAATAAAGTCAGTCAGATTTCTTGCTTTTTCTTTATTTTGCCTGTTCTAAAGGGAACTTTGTTAACAAAACAAAACTGAGAGACCAGTTAAATGTCAGTGGGTATGTTTCTCATTCCTCCATCCCATACGCTCTTTACTGATTTTCTTATCCAAGGAACGTAAAAACAAATTGGATGTTTCCAACATGCTAAGCTCAACAACTTTAAAACACAGAAGAAATGAAAAGAAAAAAATGTATGGTTCAAATGAGATGTTTATCTATGTTTACTTGTTCAATTGCTCAGGCATTTTCATTATTGCCTGCAGCAGGCATGACCTACCAGTTGCATGATATGGTAAGCACATCAGAATCTGCTGGATCACTTCTGATTCTTTCACTGCATGCCACAGGAAGGCATGAACAGTTGCTCCATTATAATTGCTTTGATTTCCAAAGCCTTCCTAATTTTCAAATTAGTTAAGAGTAACTAACAGTAATTGAATTTTAATGTACTTCAGCTTGTATATGAAAGCTTGTATATGCTGATTAAGCATTCAGAAGAAATGTAAAGGAGAATATTTCACTTCTCTATTCTGTTTGCAGGCACAGTATAATCCTAATATTCCACCAAGACAAAACTCACAAGCTTAGTCAAGATTGCTCCTGCTAAAACAGGAACCTGCTAGATGAACAGTTTTCCAAGGAACAAATGGTTGTAGGTCCATAGCATAGAAGTGGTGCTATGAACATTCAGAACCTTTTTGCTGTAGAATTCAAGGCAATATATGTGCCAGCAAAGATAATCATGTCTTGAATCCGAAATGTGAGAACTGACAATGATCGTAGACAGTAATTTGCTGTCATCTTTCATATGGCAGGCTCTGAATTATAGAATAATTCAAGTTGGAAGGGACTTCTAGAAGTCACCTAGCTCAACTCCTGCTGTTGCTCAAAAAGCAAGGACAACTTAGGTCATCTTGCTCTGGGACATATCCTGTTGAGTTTTGAATATCTCCAAGGATGGAGATCATGCAACATCTCTGGACAAGCTTTTCCACTGCCTGATCACTCTGTCTATGAATTCTTTTTCTCTAGAATCTAATCATAATTTCCCATGTTTCAACTAGTTTCTTATCTCTCTTTGTTTCAGCAACAAAGACACTAGCTCAAATGAAAGTCAGACTTTTTTCATGTCAGTTCCTTCAAACATTAGTCTGCTACTACTCATTCTAGGGTAGATGTTTAACACTGGAGATGTTTGGAATTCCAAAAGCTACCAAGGAAAAGAAAAGTTTCTAGGAAAATAGGAAACAAGAATGCTATTAAATCCAGCTCTGTACATTCAGAAGTTAAATATACATTCCCTATGAAGAAACAGGCTTGAAGAATTTTTCAATGTGTGGACAGAATGACAAAAATATTCAAAATGCTGAAGCTTTCATAACAAATCTATGTGCATCACAAATGACAGTTCAAAACCAGACTGCATCAGGTACATGGCTTTGGTTTTTGCTGCTGTCAACTGATTACTCAGCTTCATCTGTCACAAACCAACTGTCAGCTAACAGAAAGGTCAGTGAAGATGGTTAAGAACCATTTTGGTTTGTCCAAGCAAATGGAGGGTCAGCTTTTTTTTCCAAGAAGTAAAATAAATTACAATTATTTTGTAGTTCCAGTAGAGAAAGCTGACATCACATATACTTTGTTTCTTCTATGTCTTATTAAAACATGGCTTTGATCCAGGTGAATCAACTGGTATATGAATTTAAAAGTGCACAAGGGCAAATGGACAACCTAAGCTTACAGATGCTGAAAAAAAGTTATTTATTCATGTCTGGGCAAAAATAATTATAGCCTTTTCAGATTAGCAATTTATTCATGTTCATTCAAAAGCTTTAGTAATGCAAATGTTTTAGTGTCATGAATATATTTATCCATGCTTTAACAAAAGAGAAATAAATGAGTTATCCTTTTCCAAACTCAGTTTTCAGAGTTGTAAAATTAAAAGTTGCAGTATTTGACCTTCAGTCACATATGTCTGGCAGAAATCAACATTTAATCCGGTTTTTCTTACGACCGCACAGCCTTAACTTTCCACGTGTTTTCTGTATTGTAATCCCAAGGTGGCTGGGGACAGTAAAACTAAGAATCTACCTAAATAGATCCACTGTGTTATTATTTTCTTTCAAGAGATGAATGTCTTTGGCAGAGTGCTTTGCAGGTTCAGAAGGACTGCCGCTTACCAAATCTGTCCACCATAGGATCTAAAGGTGAAAGAATGACCATCTGCACACCATCACCATAACAGGAGGCTACTTGCTGAGAATGAAAGGAGAGTTTCTGACAATAACAAGGAAACTATGAACAGTTATTTTTGAGAAGGATACAAGATTAATCTCTTACTGATGCATGCTGAGAAGCCTTCTTTTGCAAATTTAGAAGCTAAGCTGGAAATAAATCATAAACCAAAGGGTCCCATACTCCTGCTGATTTTTTTAGTGAGTTGCCACCTGCTTTGAGGGTCATGGTTGATGTAGGTGGATATAAATGACACATTCCCCGTAACAGAAGCCAGAAATGCTAAGCTGGGCAATGGGATGTAACAGGACACAAAATTATTTGGGATGACCATTCAAAGCTTCTCAATCTTCTAAGCACATTTGGAAATGCCTGCCCCAAACAACACCCTCCTAGTGCTGATTAAAAGGTTGTCTAATCTACCTGCAGATTTCCTAAACACATAATGTTTTTTGGGATATTTCCTGGGGATCTTCATGCTACAGATTGGTATATCTAGATATTATCTATCTATCTATATATCTATATATAGATATTATCTATATCTAAGATATTTGCCTTGGTCTATGGGGTTCTCCCAGGTTGAAAAAGGAAAGCTGAAGGGAAAGA